>NC_056732.1:947271160-947483660 GCF_019279795.1 Protopterus annectens
CGTGCCTTCGCTGAAGGTTGAGCGTCAGGCTTGCAACTCGGCACCATAAAAATCTACTGCCAATCATTAGTGGACCGGAGTTCCACTGTGGTGACCCCTAACCAAAAAGACCAACAACAACTACCTGCACTTTTATGTATGGTAAATCACACAGACTCATTCAAATGAGGATCCATGGCTGCATTACCAGTTTCTCTTCTTCTCATCTTCGCTCCCATGCACAACAGATAACCTCACACCAACATACATAGACCAGTCAAGCCCTTTATAACATGCACTTCAGCCACATCCAAAGTTGTAGGTACTATCTGCCTGTAAGGTATGCAATATGACAATATATGTGATAGAACTACACATAAAACCCAGTACACCTATCTTGAGAATGATATGCCAGTACTAGTGTCACTGCCTCAGGTATTTACCATCTTCCTTTTGTGTTTGAACAGGCATCTGGGAGTAATTGCCTCAGGTATACCAGGCTCTAAAGCCACTCATAACTATAAGTGCAAACATGTCAATGGTTGTTCAAATACACACCTGTGATTACCCAGTCTATGAACCATAGTTAACTGTTCCAGAATGAAACATAAATATTCTACTCTGGCTAAACACCACATTTGTACATAGGGCAATATGGCAGTCCTTAACTTTCATAGGGTATATATTATCCATAAAAAACAGTATCGCACGTACCAGGTACAGGACCCCGGACTTGGGCCACACCTGATGGACCTATGAAAATGTGAGGGAGAATTATTGTCAACACCACCAAATGTTGCAGCACTACAAGGTAACGTGCTTATATTCACATGTACAGTAGCTACTGTGATACTGGCTGTATTGCTGACATTCTGAGTGCGTGTGCACAACTGAGCGTAAACCCCAACTCCCCCCCCCCCTCGAATACAGATAGACCTGACATCCATGTACAGGTATGTATAGCCTGCCACAATGCCTGATACAGTATTACACTGGTGAACACAGTACACTTACCTGGATGCTCCTCTGCTGTGGACACTGTGGCACCCACCTCCACGATGTATGGTGTGATGGATGCCTGGGGGCTGTCATTTGTTCCTAGGTTTGCCAGGAATTCCTTTGTGGCCGAGAGTAGTTGTTTCATTGCAGGCCCTCCTCTGGCGGCTGCATGATCCCTGGCAACATCAGCTGCCCTTCATTGTGCAGCATTCAGCATGTCTGTGTCCCGTGTCAGTCCTGCTCATGGGTTCTGTCCTGTTGGCCAATCTGACTGACATCCCCCACAAAGTCTGCCCACTGTTCCTGATTATGCCTCCCCCCTGGATAACAAGATCTGATGGTGCTGTCTCAGTCCATCCACTATTATGTATTCTCCGCATCTGAGTAGGGGGCATGTCTTCTGTAGTACATGGTTCCTGAAAGACAACAAAAGGGGAACACATTATAGGACCAGATACATGGACGTCCACTATGTCCAGATCCAGCAGACCCATAATGGCATGCACTATCCACTGTTTCCTCACACATCATACCCCACAGTCTGGCAACACACTACATGTGTGGACACCACCAAGATAGTAGCAATATTGGGATATGTCCCTGTTTGCCGTGACAGATTCTGCTGTATTTTCCTACACCCAGCACTGCAGTCTACTGTGGTGTCCTCCTACAGGCAAACTCCCACTAATATGTCCTTGTAGGCATCATACCTCTCAACTATACAGATGTTTGCGGAATGTCAAGATGTTTGCCTCATAGTGTTGGTCATTTTCACGCACCATTGTGGATTTCTGACAAAAGTTTTCCCAATCATTGAAGATTGATGTCAGAAAATAAAGACAGACATCTTGGTTTAAGACATCATACACTTTAGAACACAGGCATGATACTCTAATATCTGTTATTCTATTCACTTTCTTACTTTGTATGAGCAATAGTTGCAGTGTCCCTAATTTGGGCCTTTGTTCCTCCATCAATTACGGCTTTGTTCAGATATCTTGCTGTAACAGGTTGACAGCTATGTTAGGCATAGCTCTCAACCAGACAGGGAAAAATGTAAACAGGATCATGAACTTGGCAAGAATACATCAGGGACAATCAGGGACACTTTTAAAATGCTTGAACTATTTATGTGAGACATTAACAGAATGAGAGGAGGTGAATTAGCGTACATTGTCTGATGCTACAGCAGTATACACCCTTACTTATTGTCACTATTTTTATGTGTCATTTACTAGCTTCCCTACAACAGTCCACCATGGTAGGAGGGAATAAGAGGGACAGAGCTAAAATGTGAGTGGAAATCAGGGACATTTAAGAGGCATGCCTGTAGGTGTAGGACAGCTGAGTAACAGTGCCATGTCATTACCATAGATCTAAGACAGGCTTACTGCTCTGACCCCTATTCCCTATACCTCCATCCTCCCATCTGCATCCTGTTATATGGAGAAATTGATTACACACCTGGTTGAGTGCAGTACTTCTTTAACTTTGCTTCTGGTAATCTTTTGAAAATACACTCTCTGCTTGAGATAAGTTTCATACAGACTTGTTCCTCATAACCAGCTGCTTGCCTTTTTAAGGTACTGCTTATTAGCAGGTAATTGCCTATGCACCAGTCTGTAGCTCTGATATAGTAATTGTAGCCAAAACAGCTGAATTGCACTATCATTTGCCAATAACATGCCACCACAGTGCAATATATAAGGCCTTCATGTAGACCTGGGCCACTTTCTTAGCTGTAAGATGGACATTGCTGACGTGTGGAGACTACAGCATCATAGAGGTTAGTTACCATAACTGTCAACTGTAGAGATTTATGTTCACAGTTTCCCCTCATATGTGTGGTTGGTGTCCCATGACATTGTGGTCATCAGACAATCCATTGGCAAACATTGTGGGCTGAGGTCAGTAATGGAAGACACACATTTGAGTGTCAGACTTTATACTCCTCTGAATATGCATGTTAGTGCAATAGACATTATTGCATTAACTTACTATCTATGTAGGAGCAAACTGTAAAACATGTCCCAATCTCTGGACCTTTGTCCCCCCCATTAAGTATGACTATGTCCAGATTCCTTGTACTAGGGGAATGGGAGGTATGGTTTACATACAGGTGTGCATGTTACAGGCTGCAGCTGCTGCTGCTGCCGCAGCCTAGAACAAATGGGGGGGGGGGGTGAACACTTTCGAGTACAACAATCTGTAACATGTAACTGTGGCAGCCCTGTCATTATGGCAGAGCCAGAGTAAGGGTGCCCTTTACAGTCCATTCAAGGCATGTAATTAAGGTACATCTCTTATGCAACAGTATCAATAACATAGTAGTAGGCAACATATAGTTATGCTATACGGATATGTGCAGTGTGCCCCTACCTACAGGCCTTTGACTTGCAAAACTGGATAGTAGTTCATTAATTAGCAGTAGCCTGTGCAGATAAAGATTGCATGACTCCGTCATTAATTGCTGTCTTCACAAGAATGTAATTGAACTGCAACACAAGACTGGCTTTAAACCCAGAACAGTGTGTGGCAAAATGTACTGCATGCAAGGAATTTAACAGACTTAGCTGCTGAATCACTGCAACAGCAGGTGTATTTGCAAGGTATATGTGCACACATACAGGCTATGACACACATTGTCTGCATCCATTACTATGTGCATGCCTTTCTATGGCTGTATTTCTGTATCAGGGTCCAAGCTGAACATGTTCTTTGCCATTGATGCCTTAGCAGGTGTCTTTCTACATGTTTCTGATACAAGGGCACATTTATCTGCTATCACAGGCCTCACTTACATCAATTTTGATGTCTTTGGTTGTCTAGTGTTGTATTGTTGCACCAGAGTCCAGTGTACACTCCCATTCTTCCCATTAATTTTTAATTCCAGTTTGCACAGTGTGGCACTTTGCGCAGCTCCAGTGAGACACATCTAATGACAGTAAGTGGCAATCACTATGTTTTGATGAAAACACCGGTTTTAATTAAGATGTGCTTGACATGGTGGGTTAACACAGTGTGCTGCAGGTGTGATGGGCTTGGGTTCAAAACATGGCAGAGGTGTTTATTTTGCACATGTGATTTATAATGCTATAAACATATATGCTCATTAGAGCTCTATTTAGCTGAGAAAAGTGAAGCTGCGCGATGCGGCAAGACATGCAGCTGTGTGCTAAAAAATATAAATAAAAGAAAAAAGGAAATAGGAAAGTGGTGAAATGGGGGCAAGCAGGGGGAAAACATAGTGAAAGGCAGGTAGAGATGTACAGGAAGGGTGTAAGAAAGAAGCACAGCTATTCATTTCTTGTACACCAACAGCTGTGCACCTTGACAGATTTTGTAGATGAATTTGAACTCTCAAACCCTAGAGAGGGGGTGAGAACAACATAACTGCATTGTCAAGCCAATTGGACCAAATTACTTGTGTCCAGTGGACACCTGTGTGAAGTAGAGAGCTATATATGGGGCAATATTTTGGGGGGGGACTGGTGCCCATTTTTTTTTTTATTAAGGTGAGAATGGAATGTTGGGGAAGGGACTTAGGCAGATGTGGGGAGGTAAGTTGGGTAGGAGAGGATGCATTTGCAAACAGACAAAACAGACAGGACAGCAGATAGGTGCAGTGTGTGACACATGAGGTGGGTGAACACTTTGGATGGGGAGGGTATTGTGGAATCTAAGTCACACATGCCTCCAGACAGCAGCAGTAGCATGACTCATGCCCCCACCCATGGGACTGTCAACACTGGTCCTTCACTGCCCTGAAGGTGGCTGTGCTGGAGGCTGGATGCCATTATGAGGCTGCCCCAAGTTGGCCAGCATGCCCTCAGTCCAGCGCAGGTGGAATTCATAGCTCCAATGAATAATCCTGTGCACCATGAGTGGCAGTTGATCCTGGGTGACAATGCCCCCATTACCGCCACTACCAGGGGGAGGCCGGGCCCCATCCCCTGAGGTGGTCCCACCAGACATTGCAGGTGGTGCAGGGACAGTGGAAGGGGTACCACCAGTCTGGATTCCTGACTTGCTAGGACCCGGTGCCACAGCCGGTTGAGGCAAAGTAGGCAGATCAGCTAGAACTGCCCTACCCTGACATGCTGTGGTGAAGGAGGTATAGCAATAAGTATATGTTAGTTGTGAACAAATCATCGTTAGTAATAACAGCATGGCAGAACACTGGAAAAAACCCAATTATATATCAATGCATATTATGTGAAATACAAAAATAAATAACAGAACAGTCGTTATATTATCAGCGTGGCAGTAACAGTTACAGCATAAAGCCAACAAAATAGGTAATGTAGCAAGTTGTGTTAATATGCAACCATTATAATACATAACAATAATAAAACACATGTCCCAAAATACAGCTAATGTAACAACATATATTAATAGAAAATCATAACCAATAAATAACAATAAAAAAAGAAATGAAGATGAGGGGTGGGGAGAGAGAGAAATACAGTCCATTAGTAACATTTCCGGTTATTTTCTTGACAACAGTACTGCTATCTACTCTACAGGTCTGTATTTTGTTTATGTGTACAGTGACTACAAGTCTCCTATAGCTGATGTAGCACGTACATACCTCTCAACTATTTGCATGGGACACTATGGGCCAAGCAGTACAACTGTGGGTACACAACTACACAGAACACTTGCACATCAGTTGGACCTATATAACTGCCAAGGTATTCTGTGGGCTGATTTGGTGATACTTTGCAATCTAGGTAATCATTTCCATGGTAATCCTGTGACATACAGATTACACACTATGTATTACATAACATGAAATTGTGACACTTGAGAGACATGTATGTGTATAGTACAAACACTAAACAGCTGTCATGCCTTGGTTAGCAGGCATGAGAATAGAACCCAGTAGCAGTGACTGCAGGGGACATCTGCATAGAAAGTATTAATTGACTGCAGCAACATTTCACAGACACCCCAGGCATACAGCCACACTGAGATTACACATTTTATTTCTGACTAAACATTGCTGATGAACACATTCTTGCTAATGATTTTAACAGTCTGTGACATCTAAACACAAAATTATCTGCTCATAATATGGGCTACCTCACCCATTTGCCTGTAGTTCCTGTGGAGAGAGAAATTGTGAGAATACTATAATATTTACTGCTACATACCACTAGATTTGAACCCTGGACTGTGTGTGTGGCAAAATGAACTATATACAGATCATTTAACAAACTGAGCTACTGAGTCAGTGCTGCTTACTGATATTTGCCTAGAGCTCACCTGGAACCAAAATATGACCTGGTAGTACTACTACTACAGTGTTATACTAGACTGCAGTGACAGTAGAATGCACATGCATGAACTACAAGCATAACACAGATAGTAGGTAAGCTAGATTTCAGCATCATGTCTGTGAAGTCAACAAACAATTTCAGTTCATGGAGTGGGCTACCTCACCCACATTCCTTTATTACCTGATGTCTGTGGATGATAGAGCAGTATGTGACCAATATTGGCTTAGAGACAGCCCTGAACAGTACTTTTATGAGTTAACCAATACAATTTGTAGCCATTTAATTTGCATTCTACAGCTATTACAGTGTTATACTTGGCTACAGCTCCTTACCTTACAGCCTCAATGCATACAGCTCTACTGCAATGGTTATGACAACACAATCCATTTCCTTAGTGTTATTGGTATCGTTTCATGTTTTTATTGAGCTACGGTTGGCATTACTCATTCATTGCAACACAGCTCTAATTCCACATTTATTGCATTTCAAACTTTATTGTATATTCTTTAATGCAATTATTGGTATTGTTTCATGTTTTTTGTTGCAGTACAGTTGGCATTATTCCTTTATTGCAATACACCTCTAATTCCACATTTCTTGCAAGACAAACTGTGCTGTATATACTTTAATGCAGTTATTGATATTGTTTTCTGTTTTTATTGCAGCACAGTTGACATTATTCATTTATTGCAATACAGCTCTAAGTCCACATTTATTGCACTACAAACTTTACTGTAAATACTTTATTGCAGTTGATGCTTTACTCTTTCTTGCATATTTCACTACAGTTAGCATAATCCATCCGTACTCACCACACTCATGGTGCAACCTGGCCAAGCGCCCAGCATATGACTCAACATTGTGAGCCCTCTGAGCTGCAGTTGTTGGGAGAGAAGCACAGCATTATGCATACCAGTTTTGCAGACATTCAGAGTACATATTGGTAAAACAGAGGAAAGAGTACTGCCCTTGATTCTTGGACCCAGGTGTCTAAGAGTCACTTCTTCTATCTTTTCAGGTCATCATGGTGTTGACAATACTGCTCAGCTGTGTGGGGGATACCAGTGACACTGGTGAGTTCTCTGGCCAGCCAGTCCCAGGCCTCTGCCATACACTCCAACCCCTGGAAAGTGTCCTGCAGCAGCCTGTCAGCATGGTTTTGTAAGAGGACCCAACCATGACCCTGGACTCCAGAATGCCCCAATGCTGCATCCAAAAGCGTGCACTTTCACCACCACCACCAGCCATAGTATATTGTCAGTGATAGAACTCTAATGGATTCTGCTGTATTTCTGCCTATTGGGTTTAATATAGGTTGTTTTCCCACCCTTACACGTCATTGGGCAACATTCAAAAAAGCGCAGCACCACTTATCAAAGCATAAAACAGCACAGCTGAGCTGAGATTCATGAAACTTGGCAGAAGCATAGTCTTTGTGGAGCTCTTCAGTGTGCAAACCAGCCAAGCAGAGCCAAGCGGTGCACAAACATTGGCAGCCATCACTATGTTTATGCAGTGCTTAACAGGTCTCAGCATAGTTGAGCAGAGATTAGCAGAGCACAGCAGGGCCATATTTTGTTAAAAAAAATGCATAATATGTACATCAAAATCAAATACATAGTTTTCCTTCCATGTATTCAAACCCTGGACGTACTAGCTGCGAGGATAGTAAGAAATCCAGTATACCTTCATATATACCATTGAGTTACCTGTAACCAGTGCTGAGCATGCACCATGCCATGCAAACACGCTTAGACACACTTAAACACACCATTAATTAAATAATTAATTACATCTGGTTTCTATTTTTAGATGGTAGCAGGTGTCTGCTCTCTTATATGTGAGCACAGCTTGGCATTGCTGCACTCTGCAAACATGCTTTTATTAAAAAAAAACATAAAAATAAAACAAAGGAAAAAAACAATAAAATTAAAATAAAAGAAAGGACATTGCAGGGAGTCTCGTACTCCTCTGCAGCCATGGGTAGCACTACACCTGTCCCTACACTGATTCAATAACCATGTTCCTCGGCTCTCCCTCTGCAATGCACCATCATTAATATGCAAGGCACTCTGCTGAGGGGGAACTGTGACCACTAGCAAAGATACAATCCGTGTAGTCTCCACATGGTGCCCACACAGATTTTATTAAATCCTGGGGACTGTTTTAACTTGCATGCTCTGACGTCTCTTTGAGCATGCACTGTTTTTTTTTAGATCTTCTTTTGTCAACATTAGTAACATCAATAAACCATCAATAAAAAACCTGGGTCACTTTACAAAATCAAACCTTTCCTAACCCCACCTGCCATTGCCCATTCTCACTTACTATCGACTCTACTTTATGCTTCCCCGCTACACACCAACCTAAATAAAATGGAACTCAGTAAACTATCTAGTTGCTATAATCAAATTGCCAGATTTGCAACTGGCATGCACTACAAGACATACCACTGTAATAACCTAAAATCTCTTTGGTGGTTAGAACTGCCTTGCCTAATTTAGTACACCCATCTTATAGTTGCATATAAAGTACTTAACCAACACCTGCACTCAAAAACATTATCTACCCCTATAGCAATCTCAGAACACTTCAATCTTCTAATAGATTCCTTGTCCAAACTGTCAAAACCAACAATTCAGCCAGTGTCTCACTATTTGCCAACTCAGTTGGTAAAATTTGGAATACCCTTCCTGCAGACATTACTCTAGAACCCACCCTAAGTCAATTCAAGAAAAGTCTAAAACAGTATTTTAAGTCATACTGGCTATCCTTGTTTCAAGCCTGACTAGCACTCTCATTATTATTGTAAGGTAATATCTTCATTGCTACTCTACTGAATTGCAGTTTCTATGCTTCTTTACCTTATCAAACCTGATTTTTATGAAATTGTACAACTTACTTTCTGCTATAGCCTGTAAACAGAACATGTTTTATGTTTTATGTAATGTCTTTCTGTTTGCACCTTGGAGCTTTTCTCCCCGGTCCTCTGCTGAAAATTGACATGTAGCCAGTCGGACTATCCTGGTCAACAAATGTAAAATAAATAAATATCGACATTTGGGTGTTTCATTTAATTTCAGTACATCCATACCTGTATATGTAAGTATTCACCTAAATAAAGGCCACAGAAATACCTCACAAAGAGGATTAGCAGCCTCAAACAGATGCCCTACGCAGACCGTCTCAAAAAACACCAGCTTTACTCTGTCGCATATTGCCTATTCAGAGGTGATCTCTGCCTAACATACAAAGCTATGTCAAACCCAGAGCTGTTGGACATGCTCCACTTAAAGAAATCCCAATCCATCCATGCTACATGCTCTAAGGACCTAAACCTTGTCACTACAATAAACAGAACATGCTGGAGAGATAGATTCCTGTCCCAGAGACTTCCCATACTCTGGAACAGAATACCTGTCTAGCTCAAACAAAGCTCCTCATTAGCACTCTTCAAGAAAAATCTTGATGATTGAATGGGAAACAGGAAATTCACCCCAGGGATCACCTCTGTGGCTCTGCTTGACAGGGGCACAGGAAAATAATTTTCTTGGGTGGCAAAAGCCAGGGTACCTTTTTGGCTAGGCTTGTATAGGCCCTAGGGCCGATAGCCTAGTACCTACCTATGAACCTATGAACCTATGAACATCACATTTAGGGGCTTTTGTGATTTGGACTTAGTATAACCATGATATGCAAATAGAAAATATTTATTTTATATTTATTTAACTTTTGTTTGCCAGGATAGTCCGATTGGACAAAGTGTCCATTTTCAGCGGAGTCCTGGGGGAGAAAAACTCCAAAAGTTTACAGAGAAAAGAAAAATTTACAAAAGAGACATTACAGAGTATTGGCATACAGATTGTAGACTTTACAGCCGTTAGTATACAGTAAGGGGATATTCCCCTTTTTGGTTGAAAATACAAGTGTACAAAATATACAGTGAGAGTAGAAAAGAACCTGGTAGAGCATTGCAAGATATTTCACAATTGAATATTGCAGAACAAGTCTTTATTCAGTTGAATACAAACCCAAGATTTATTTTCTGAATAAAGGAAGATAGTGTGTGTGTGTGCGTGTGTGTGTGTGTGTGTGTGTGTGTGTGTGTGTGTGTGTGTGTGTGTGTGTGTGTGTGTATGTGTGTGTGTGTGTGTGTGTGTGTGTTTCTTTAGTGTGTCAGTAATTTAAATACATGTTCCATGTAAGCCACTAGGCGTTCCCTTTTAGTACTTTAAAGTATGGCTGCATCTTGCTGTCTAAGACTTTTCGCTTACACGCCATTCCTAATGATACCTCACCAAAATTATATCTCATTTCAGCATCCAGATAGTGAACCAGATATCTTCCAGTTTTATTTACTTTGAAAAGAGAGAAAAGTGTTGCAAATAATTTTTATGAGCTTTCAAAAATATAATATGTATACTTCTAAATTACATTCCGTGTGAAAATTTACATATCTACTCATACAAAGCACATGTACAGAAAAAGATGCATGTTTCCTGTTACATTTTTTATTTACATTCTTTCAGTCATATATTTACCAATACATGCATCAACAAACATTTCCATGGTTTGCTTGTGTTGATGAAGAAATTATCATTTTTTTAAACTATTGATCTTTTTCTCTTTGTAGCATTTTTGAGTGTTTGGATGTATTTGCAGGGTATGAGAAAAGTAGAACATACAATACTTCCAAAAACTAGCAATATAATTACAAATTTCTTATCTTTATGGCAGCATAGATAGAATGATGAAAACAGAGCAATCAGACAAAAATTGAAGACAAGCTGCATATTCCTTTGGTACAGTCACAGACGTGAGTTTTACTCTAATGATACCAATATTCACACCATGACTCTTAAGTTACTTCACATAGTCAGACTGAAGCACCTGCTTGTTCTTCTGCCTAGGGTCTCTTATTAAAATAACACCTGATCAAAGGTTAGAATGTATTTCTCAATATTAACTGCTGGTATGCACTGTATGTAGATAGTGGCGTCAGTAAAAAAATATCTGTGGTCAGCAATAAAGACATGTGAAGCACAGAACATATGAAAATGAATGTGCAAGATATTCTGCATCTGATGTGTTGGAGTTATGTGTTTTCTAAATGCAAAACAAGATGTTTCTTTCACTAATTTGTAAATAAGTGTGAAATAAATTGAGTTTGCATAAAAAAAATCACTAAACTGATAACTTAGTTACTGAAATTGTGTGATTAATTTGCACTGCTTACCCATATTAAATGTGTACTTAAAACCGTTGTGGTTTTCAAGATCTATGTAAATGACACCTGTGTCGGTATTACATTTATTTTTCTGCTGAGTCTAACAAATGGTGTCTATTACAATAAAGTTATATGTAAAAAAGCAGTTACATTGTAAGTTTCTGGTGAAAATATTTAAATAGCCAGAGCTAACGGTCTTCTTGGAATGTTCATAGGTAGCTACTTGGAATATTCATAGGTAGTTACTAGGCCTACAGTTCAGGAGACCATTAAAGAAACTAGCCCATAGGTTCATAGGTGATCACTAGGCCAATGACCCAAGGGCCCTTTTTAAGCTCAGACATGTTTTCCAAATGTATCTCACAAGTTTTGATACCTTAGGGTATTTTATGTGACCTATGTAAGTTTGGGCATGTGTGGTCAAGTATTTACAGGCTGCCTCTGTCGAGTAGAAACATAGGTGTCAGATAATGGGTACATTTCCCAATTCCCCATCCACTGCTCCAAGTTATACTTGAATTGGTTTAGGGAAGACTCTGCTTCAAATGGATCATAAGCCTGTTCTAGAGAATAGGTAGTCCCAGAGAAACATACCTGTCCCCTGACATGTCCTATTTATGTTGCAGACAAGGTAATTCTGATGTCATTTATTTTGTGGATGTGCAACAGGTGCACCAGAGCCAGATCAGAGGATACTTCATAAGCCAGGAATTGATCACTTCTGAGCAGTCTGTAGGAGACTGAGTACAGGGATGGAGCTTTGAGATAGCTCGTGTAGGACATGTTGTTTAGACCTTGTATTCTTTTTGTGAAGAACCACTGTGGAGCTGCATATGCCTGGTCAAGTACATATCAAAAGGGGCATTGTACTCAATGACTGGCTTGAAGAGGGTGAGTGGGGTTGAACAATGACATCACTGGACCTAAATACCACCCACTTGCTTATAAGATGAGGGCTGAGTTGAGTTGAACAATGGCATTACTGGACCTAGATACCACACACTTGCTTATAAGTTGTGCAGCATAGAATAATTTCCTTTCTACCACAGATGATTGTCAAAGGCCAGGTTACTGTCTATGTGCATTCCCAAATTGCTGGCCAAAAGTGTCTACTCTTAGGGGTGTATTCTCAATATGGTAGTTTCCAGGGGTAGCCATCTTCTTTAAAGGATAAAGTTATGCATTGCTTGAAACTAAGTTTTAGACTTTGGCTCTAGCACCAGTTATTGGTCTGTGTTGGACCTTTTTGGAGGCTATTTGTGTCTTTGGAGGATTCTATGATTGTGCCTAGTTTGCATTTGTCTGTAAATTTTGTCAGTCAGAAACACTTGATGTTGCCCTTAACTTCAGAGGAGTAGATGTTAAAAGGGAGCAGCCCCAGCACTGAGTCTTGAGGGACTCCACTGGTAACTGGCCTTTTTGAAGAGGTAGACTCCCTATTCTAACTTCTTGGATCCTGACTTTGAGCCATATTGCTATCTAGTGGGTGACATACAGGTTTATACCTAATTTCATGCGTTTGTATACAATGCCTGAGTGGGGTATTATGTCAAATGTTCTGGCCAGGTCAAGGTAGACAGTATGCACATTTTGCCCTCATCCATTGCTTTGGTGACCTTCCCAAAGAATTACACCAGTTTGAGTAGGCATGACCTGCCCATGATAAAACCAACTGGGTTGTATCCAGTATCTGAAGGTTTCCTATGTCATTATTTATCATTTCTATGATAACTCTTTACATTGCTTTGCATATAAGACTAGTCAGACTTATGGGTCTGTAGTTATCCAGATCTGTGGATGGACCACCCTTGTGCAGATGAATGACAGTTGCAGTCCTCCATTTGCTTGGCACAAATCAGGCTATCTGTAGGCTACAGTTAAATTGTGAGTCTAGTGATCTTGATAGGTCATGTTTCATGCTAGTAAGAAGGCATCCTAGGAAATTATCAAGCCTCCCCCCAAGAAAGTGCATTTTTCTGTGACTTGTTCCCTAGTTATAGTTGGGGGAGTTATGGTTAAGGGTATTTTGTGAGTGGTGTCTGAGGAGAAGAGGGGAATAAAATTGGAGTTAAATTTGTCAGCCAGTAGATTTGCTGTATCTTCTGTCTTAGTATTGGTAGCTCCATTTACAATTAGCTCAACACTCTGTTGTGTATTGCCTTTGAGGTTAAAGACATAACTGAAGAATGTCTTTTGGTTGTCCTTGGGGTAGGAGGCTATTTTCATTTCAGTTTTGGCTTTGGTAGACTTGATTAGCTTTCTGAGTTGCTTGTTTAAATTGATGAGGGTATTTTTACCTTGCTGGCCGCTGCACTTCCTAATTTTCTCATGATATTGGGACTCCACCAGGGTGGCTTGCTTTTTAAGTTTGTCCTGTATTTATTCTGGGTAAGAATAGCTGCTAGCTGCCTCTATGCTGCCATTAACATGATTTCACAGGGTTTTTTTTTTAGAATAATTTTGCATAGGCAGCGGTGTTCCCAAGGCTTGTTGAGTCCTAAAAATGTTTTATTTAGCATTTGTTGACCAGGACAGAGCCTATTTTCAGTGGTGGCCTGAGACGAAGTGCTCCAGATGCATGTCTTTGAAATGTGGGAGGAAATCCATGTGAACACAGGGAGGACATGCAGATTCCACACAGAAGGCACCCCAGCTGAGAATCGAACTGGAGAACCTCTTGCTGTGAAGTGACAATGTTAACCACTGCACTACTGCACAGCCCAAAAGTTTGCTAGCATGTCACTTAATAGTAGGAAGTCTGCCTTGGAGTAATTCTTAAAAGTTCCAGGTTAGTTGAGGTCACGGGGTTTATTTTTATTTCAAAGGACATCTTTATGGTCCAACCTACTAAGTCAGGACATTGCACTAAGGAAGGAGGGTGCTCAATTTTCTTCCATGCTTATTAGTCACATGCCAAGAACTAGTTGTTTTAGGATGTTTGCGCTTACAAAGTCTAGGAATTTCTGGACATCCATGTTTGGGGTCATATATGATTCCCAGTTAATAGTTGGATAGTTATAGTCATAGTTTGCTGGTGATAGAGGGGGGCCTATAGCTGAAAAGGATATGGTATGGGACTTTCCCGATGGTAATTTACATGTCATACTGTTTGACCAGCCTTGAGGTGTGTTTGTTTTTGATGTAAATTGAGACACTTCCACCTCTACCTTTTGTACCTTACTGTGCAGAATCCCAGTTGCACAAAAGCACTATCTAGTTAAGAGACTTGCTGAAGATCACGCATTAGCCATACGAAAGCTGAGGGTTTAAATCCTGTACCACAGGAAGTAGCTCATTAACAGCTCATAGTTTTAATCCCCTGCACTAACTGCCAGACTAAAGAATTGTACCCTGTCCCCTTGTCATGATAAATTTTATCTGATGGAGACTTTGTCTTCTGTATCACATAATGAATTATAACTTTAGAAGTTTACTGTTCTTTTTCCACAAAATAACCCTTTAGGCATCAGGTATACAAACAGTAACATTTTTCAAATCTGGCAAGAAAAGTGGTTCTACAAAATATGGGCAAAATTAGGTAACCATTTGAAATGTCGGAACCCATGAGACTGAGTCCCAAAGTGCTGAGACTGAATGGCCAAAAAATGAACTTGCCTATATTAAGTCTGAAATGGCCATTTCCTGCAATATACCCATTCTCTGAAGTATGCTAATCTCAAAGTTGGTATAAATAAGTGTGGAGGGAGCAGGGAGCTTGCCCCTCCACATTGGGTTTGCAGGGGGTCTTTCCCCCCCACACACACAAAAAAGAAGTTTATAGGAGATTAATGATCTTCAAGAGTTGCGCTTTCCCACTTTCCCTGGGTTTACGGTCTGTTTATTTTTTATTTTATTTTTTTTACTTATCAGCAGTAGGCATTTCAAGTGCCAAATTATTACCAACAGTAATGTCTGGCCATTTTCTGAAAAATGACATTGCTCATGGATATGATCTGTAAAGGTAAAATGGCTGTTCTAATAACTGCACATGAAGAATTTGAAATCAGCCATATGAACAATTAAAGGCTGCAAAAAATCAGTTTGAAGCAAGATAGATTAAGAATATAAAGACCTCTTTAGATTCATAAAAGTTGCTTCAGCATCAGGAGTCTACTTGACTTTTTAGGGACCTTAGTAAGTGCAGCCAGAGTGTAGGTTAACTGCAAAATTAGGTAAGAACTTATGGAAATAATATGCCAGTCCAGCAAAGACTCTAACCTGCTTCCTGCAAGCTGGTAGTAGATATTTTTGTATACGCACCTGTAGCTTTACAACTCCTCTTCTAATGACAAATCCAAATTATTTAGCTGTAGACATCCCTGTCTTATATTTCAAGAGGTTAGCTGCCAAGCATACCTGCCATACATCCAGCTATGCTTGCCTATTAGACACCTGACTATGTCATCCAAATATTCCACAATAAATTGGCCATGAGATCTCAAAACTTTATACATACGTCTCTAGAATGTGAGCGTTGTCCAGTGTAAACCAAATGGAATGACCATGTATTGGAAAAGGCCACATGGGAATATAAAATGCTGTCTTTTCCCTTGGACTAGAGCATTAAGGTAATCTGTCAAAACCACTTTGTAAGATTAAATGTTGTCCAGTCCTTTCCATCAATTCATTTACCCTTGACACTGGAAAAGCTTGAAACTTTCAAATGCTATTTAGCTGGTGAATATCACTGCATAATCTTATAAGTACTGCCACGGAGTTCAGGTGCCAGCACAACTGGGTTACTCTAAGTACTGCGTGATTTTTCAGTCATCCTAAATTGTAACATTTTCTTCATCTCTGGACTTGATTCTTTTCTGTCTGGGCCTGAGGGATTGTATAATCCTTAATCTTAACATTTTTCCTTTGGACTGTAACATTGTGTACCAGGCTGATCCTACCTACTAAAAGAGAAAACACATATTTATTTTTCTGAAATAATTCCTGCATCTCCCTGATATGATTGATTGACAATGCTTTGTCTATGAGGACTTCATATTCTGAATTCTGAACTTCCACTGGCCCATCAGTTTGGAATTCTCAACCCCAATTTTTTCCACAGCTATACTGCATTCAAGAACTTGTTGTTCCTTCCAGGGATTTAAGACATTAATGTGACATATTTGCTTCAGTTTAAATCTCCCTGGATGTCTTATCCTATAATTAACTTGCTTATTTATTTATTTCATACGGTCCTCACCACCTAGTTATCATCTATAAGAACTAAGAATTAAGATTAATACTTTGGCCCCCACTTGGAAATTTCTCAATCTATTATTTCTATTGTAACTATACTGCTGGGCCAGCTCAGCTTGTCTTAAATTTTCTCTAACAAAAGACAAAACAGTGACCATTCTGTCTTGGTACACTGAAACATGGACCAGTGTCGCCCACCCATGTCTGTTTGGCTATATCTATAATTCCTTTTGTCTCTCTCTCTCTCTCTCTCTCTCTCTCTTCCATATAGCAGCTTGAAAAGAATAAAGCCCATAGAGGTCCAGGATAATTCTCTGAGTGCAAACATTATATAATGCAAAAAAAATAAATTCCCCATGTTCCCATGCTTATCAATAACTTTTCTTAATATTGTTTATAGTCTTATTAAACTATTTGACAAGTCCATCCATTTTGGGATTGTACACAGAAGTATTAAATGTGTGACTGTAAAGAACTGACATAGTTCCTTCATGGCCTTCATTATAAAAGGTATTCCAGTCTCATTGTCATATACGTATGCTAGAGTACATTTGTACTAAGACATTAGCTATTAGCAATAGGTTAAGCAGTTACGCTCCAAATAGGAATATACTCTGGAAAGCACGTGACTACTTCCTCAGTATATATTGGCCCTCTTTTTGTGGTTTTAACTAGGGGTCTAACTGAGTTTATGGATCTCTACTCAAAGAGCACTTCTGTAATGGCCTGTGGGACTAGGGAGCTCCTAAAGCCAAGATTTGGAGCTCTTCTCTGAGAACCAGGACAGGCAGTAAAATATTTTCAATTGCTGAGATAACAAGTGGTCAATAAAATCTGTTAACACTTTCCCCCTAGTCTTTCTGTGCTAAAATGTCCTCCTAGTATGTGTGGTTATGAAGTAGCTGTAGTACAACCTGCCTACATAGTTGGGGTAGAACAAATGTCTTGCTGGACCATCTTTTTGTCTACCTAATACAAGATGTCTTGGGAAGGCTCCAAATATGGATATGTAATAGTAGAGGTGGAATTGTCAACCACGTGATAAATATCTAGGTGTTCTTTATAGTGTCTATGAGTGTCAGACCTTCCTGGTACACTTTCTTAAAATTAGGATGGCTAATGTTTAACTTTATTAGCTGTCCTTCAGATATGTCTACATGAGCATTAGATGGATCAGATCCTTCACTTTCCACTTAGCTTTCTCACTGTATAGTGGTAGAACGTGGTACTTCTCCAACTATTGCAAGCAAACTACCACTCTCTTCTAATCAGTCATAATCCTCTTCCAATTCTAATTCAGTAAAGGGCATCATCTCTGACCCCTTTCTGACTTCCCACCTCATCTCTACCAGTCGAGTCAAGCTTGGTTTCTTCACACATATTTCCCTCCATTATAGGAAACTGTGAGATTACAGTTACATCAATGGCTAAATCATGAGCAACCCTTACAAAAATGTCTGTTTAGTCCAATAAATTAATTAAATAAATAAATAAATGCGAGAAACAGGCTTGTACAAATATATAGAAAGTCTCCATGTAAGAAGAGTGAGGCCAGATAACAGAACTCCTGATACTTTGAAAAATAAACTGCTATTTAAACAGAAGACAGAGAATTTTGAAAGTTACAGTTAAAATTATTTTTACAGGGGCTTTGTCCCCATGCACATTTAATGCATTGGATTACATTCCACACATTCCTCCTTCTTATATACACAAATTCCAGGACAGTTTATACAACAATTATTATAATTAGCTGCAGGTAGTTTCTGTTCTCTTTCTAGACTAACAACTATTTTCTGGGGTGAACTCAAGCTGAATGTGAATAGATACTTGTTGAGCTTTATATGGGTAATGGGAGTTATAGTGTATGCAAATAAGATAAACACTTGTGTTACCTTTCTTTTAGTTATGTGGCCTTCGGTGTTCACTTGTTACATGTGAGCTTGGCTTGGTCCAATAAAGATAAGATTGACTTCTGAATGATGTCAACTAGTGACTAGATCCATAGTTTTGTCTCTGCTGAAAATATTTTAATATTATAGCTAGGGAGCAATGAGAAGGGCAAATGGGCTTTGATGTAGGTAGGTGGTATAGAGGAGAGTTATAGGCTTTTGTTGTGGTAGATAGGTGGTACAGAGGAGTGTTACATGCTTTTGCTGTGGTAGATAGGTGGCACTGAGGAGTTCTACATGCTGTTAGTGTGGTAGGTAGGTGGTACAGAGGAGTGTTACAAGCTTTTGTTGTGGTAGGTAGATGGTACAGAGGAGTGTTACAGGCTTTTGTTGTGGTAGGTGGCACTGAGGAGTTCTACATGCTGTTGGTGTGGTAGATAGGTGGTACAGAGGAGTGTTACATGCTTTTGTTGTGGTAGATAGGTGGCACTGAGGAGTTCTACATGCTGTTGATGTGGTAGATAGGTGGTACAGGGGAGTGTTACAGCCTTTTGTTGTGGTAGGTGGGTGGTAGAGAGGAGTGTTATAGGCTTTTGTTGTGGTAGATGGGTGGTACAGAGGAGTTCTACTTGTTTTTGTTGTGGTAGATAGGTGGCACTGAGGAGTGTAACAGGCTTTTGCTGTGGTAGGTAGGTGGCACTGGGGAGTTCTACATGCTGTTGATGTGGTAGATAGGTGGTACAGAGGAGTGTTACATGCTTTTGTTGTGGTAGGTAGGTAGTACAGAGGAGTGTTACATGCTTTTGTTGTGGTAGATAGGTGGCACAGAGGAGTTCTACATGCTGTTGAGCTAGATAGGTGGTACAGAGGAGTGTTACAGGCTTTTGTTGTAGTAGGTAGGTGATACAGAGGAGTGTTACAGGCTTTTGTTGTGGTAGATGGGTGGTACAGAGAAGTTCTACATGCTTTTGTTGTGGTAGATAGGTGACACTGAGGAGTGTAACAAGCTTTTAGCATTGTAGAAAGGTGGCACTGAGGACTGCTACAGGATTTTGATGTTATAGAAAGCTGACACTGATGACTGCTACATGCTTTTGATGCAGCAGATAGGCAGTACAGAATGTGTTACAAGCTTTTGTACTGAGGAGTGCCACAGCCTTTTGATATTGTAGGTAGGTGGTGCTGAGGAATCTAAAGACTTTGATGTTGTGGGTCAGTGATACTGAGTGCTATAGATACTGGAAGTTGTAAATAGGTTGTACGGAGAATGCTAAAATCTTTTGTTGACTTAGGCAGATGGTACTGAGAAGTGTCACGTGATCTGTGTGTTATAGGTAGGTAATCCTAAGGAGAGCCATAGGCTTTTGATACCGTAGATAGGTGGTACTGAGGAGTGCTTCAGGTTTTTGATGCTAAAGAAAGCTGTTAATGAGAACTGATAAATGCTTTTGATGTTGTAGATAGGTGCTAATGAATAATGCTAAAGGCTTTTGCTATTGTCTATAGGTGGAACTCAAGAGTGTTAAGAGAGGTAGAAAAGGCCATGGAGGTATGCAGAGCCTACATGTGAGTTTTGAATTTAAGAGACCTTTAAAGACATGGACAGTATCTGGGGTTTTCTAACCTGCACATAACAGTGGTTCATGTGGATAGAATCTGCAAGTATACTTGTAGAACAGCAACTTTTGAGTTGGTTAGACAGATAGTAGCGCTCAATCCTTGGGAAATAGCACAGTAGAAGAAAGTCTCTGTTTTTACACCATTAGAGTTTTTGAACATTTTGTAGCAGAAGTAATATTTAATGATGGAGAATAAGTGTCTTTGGTGAGCTGATGATGATTATGACGTATGTGATATCTATATTATTGTTTGAAATGTGCACACTATTGATGATGAATATTCTGAATGATAGTGTGAAACTTGCCCATATTCTAAAATAATTATATTGACAGGTTTGTATTATTATGTTAACTGCAATGAAAGCAGCTAAATGGCTGAGGTTGCTATAGCTAGTCTTTTATAATTATATGGAATTTGGTTTTAGAGACATTTATAGTAAGAACTAAAAATGAAAGCCATAATGTAGTCATTTTATTAGCCAGAGGGCTTATTGGTTAGTTTTCTGTTTTTCTGTGCTGCTATAAATTTTGCGCATTTGCATGGGTTAGCATTGCCTTGGACAGCAAATACTTAGAAAGCAAATTTTCCCTGTGAATTGGTACATAAAAATTGTACCCTGTAAGCAATATAGAGCAAATACCTTGTGGGCCAACAACCTTAGAGCAGCTGGGTCTATATCAGAACATCAAAATTTTAAAGCTTTGAATGTTCTAATATCGACCTGTTTTCAGTGAACACTAAAAATAGCGAAGCTGCAGAACACCGAATTGTTTCCTAGGGAAAGAATTCGGTTGGCCGGTTCTGTGGCTTCACTGTTTTCAGCTCTGTGGTGGAAACTTACGGGTCGGGTTCAGGTAAGTATGCAATTGTGTGGACGTTAGGGTTAGGGAGCGGGTTAGGTGAGTTAGGGTTAGGGCGCAGGTTAGGTGAGTTAGGGTTAGGGTGCGGGTTAGGTGAGTTAGGGTTAGGGCGCGGGTTAGGTGAGTTAGGGTTAGGGTGTGGGTTAGGTGAGTGTGCGATAATGATGGACCTTAGGGTTAGGGTTTGGGTTAACTTAAGTGGATAGATAGTAGTGTATGTACAGGTTACTGTAGGGTTAGTTGTAGGATTTTAAGTGTATGTGTGTGGATTGATGTTTTTTAGGTGTGCTTATGTTGTGGGTATGTGTTTCAGAATAGCAAATTTTTTGCTTGGGAAAAAAATTCGCTGCTCTGAATGTTCGATATTATGTGGTTTAGCTATTTTAGGTTCGATGAAATAGCACTCGCTATTTTCATTTTTCGATAGCGTGATATAAACGCGAATAGTTAGTTAGGTATTGAGTGGCAATACCTACAAATTTAGTTGAATTTAGTACTGTGTAAACATTAAAGTTAGTAGAATTTAGTACTGTTTAGCATAATCTGCCACAATAAAGCACCCTTATTAGCCTGCACCAGCAAAGCACCCTTAATAGTCTTCTAGTACACCACCACCTGTAACTCACCAATCAAAGGACTGAATAGTATATGTTTACTGACAACCATTTAATCCTTAAAGAAACAGCCACAATCTGCAGAATGTGTACTTACACAATGGGCAGGATTCACAAAGGCTTGCACGGAGTGTAAGAGACGTGTAAGACTCCATGCAAGCCTCGAGATCCAGGAACAGCCCGAAACTCCGTGTAAGAGACCAGCTAAAATGTCTCTTACACAGACTGGGCGTGGATATGCTAAATACCTCTCTTGCAGCAGAAAGGCATGCAAATGAGGTAGAGTAGCGATCCACAAAACAGAAAGCAGCCCGTGTAAGAGCCGTTTTAGCTGCAGAAATGTACTCAGTTGACAACTGAGTACGTTTCTGCAAAAATCACAATGGAGCCATGTCAGCTCCAAATAAAGGGTGCATATGTGTCAGGCAGCATGGCAATGGCCAAATATGTGGCCATTGGCAAGGTACCCCGATGCAAATATGAAAAAAAAAAATTATTTTCCGGCAATCGCCGATGTTTAAACGCAGCGCAGCCCCGCGCAAATGGGCTGCGCTGTATAAAACATAAAAATGAAGGTTATAAACCTACAAATGTGGGTTTTATGCAATACATGGATTTACAATGCAGGGACCAGCAGACCAAAAACAACATGGCCACCGTTTAGTGGTTGCTAAGGGGGGAAGCTGAGTCTAAGACATGTAACTGAGCATTAGTAGGCAATCTGATGTAAATTAGGGTTAGGATACTGAATCCCACTGTCACATAGCAAATGAGCACATTCTGAGTAGTGTAAGAGATGCATAAGGGGGAGGAATAGAGTAGGAGATAGGTGACATCACAGGGGGGAATGGTAGAAAGAAATGCAGTTCATTGGAGGTCAGTGTTACATGACAGATGTCAGACACAGATCATGGAAAGAGGAGTGCCACAAGATAAGCATGGGAAAGTCAAGAAATGGAAGGTGTACACTGTTACTTACACCAAAGTTTCTTGCTGGGAGTGCATGCACACGTGTGCTCGCCATGAGGTGCGGGTAGGACAGTGTGCGCGCGTGTAAGGCAGACTGAGCATGTGGGAGCATGTCGGTAGATGTTGAAGACTGTTTACGCTAGTGTGCGCGTGTGTAGGGCAGACTGAGCATGTGGGAGCCTGTTGGCAGACTTGTAACACTGTTTGTGCTGGTGTACGTGCGTTTTAACCTGAATAAGCAGATTCTGAACTGTGTAAGCATGTGTGCGCACGTGTAAGCCACTGTGAGCGTGTTTTTGCTGGTATGCACGTAGCTCCCCCCTGAGGAAACATAAAGGAAAAAGGAAGCAACAGAATTAGTAGGAAGCTAGCAGGGAATACTGCTGGAGCTAGCAGGTGAAAACAATTAGAAGCAGGCAATTACACAGGCAGAATAGTAGCTCAGCCATGCACTTAAAACTCTGCAAACAGCAGTGCAGGATGTATCTCTCAAGAGACACTGCAAGACAGGAGTAAGCTATTAGAAGTGAAAACTGAAAAAGCTGAACTCAGAGCAGAAATGCTAGGGGCTGCCATAGCTGTCATAAGGAGACATAGGCGACTTGCTGAGGGTGGTGACAATGCAGATGGTGCCAGACAACCCACAGTGAGGAGATGGAGAAGAGTGTACAGGCCCAGGGTCACCTACCACGGGTTACATGAGCTGGAGATAGTAGAGCGCTATAGAGTGGACAGAGACCTCCTGCAGCAAATTGTCGAGCTGTGCAGGCTATGCCTCACACACAGAACCAACAGAGGGGAACCCATTCCAGTGGAAACCAAGGTATGTGTTGGCCTAAGAATACTAGCAACAGGTACCTTCCAGAGACCAACTGGTGATATGATCGGGATATCATAGGCATCAGCCTCCAGGGTACTGCACCAATTCCTGGGTGCCATGTCAGCACATGTCGGTGATCATGTATATTTCCCCAATGCCCGTGAGGTATTGGCCAGCAATATGCGTCTCTTCCAGCAAATAGGGGAATACCCTGAGGTAGTGGGTGCAATAGACTGCACGCACATACGCATCAAAGCACCAGCCGGTGAGCGGGGTAGGGCCTACATTAACCGCAAGGGCTTCCCCTCCATCAACTGCCAGGTCATGTGTGATGCCCAGGGCATAATAATGAATGTGTGTGCTGGCTGCCCTGGGAGCTACCATGATTCCCACATCTGGCATTTGACGCAGCTGTACCAGACATTTGCTAATGGGGACATCCCACATGGACACCTAGTGGGGGGTGCAGGTTATGCACTGGAGCCGTGGCTGATGACACCCATCAGAAATGCACACACACCTGAACAGGAACGCCATAATGAGGCACACGCACAAACACGTAATGTAATAGAGCGTGTGTTTGGGCTGCTCAAGTCACGGTTCCGGTGTCTGGACACATCTGGTGGAGCCTTGCAGTACTCACCAACTACATGTACCCAAATTGTCATGGTATGTGCTATGCTACATAATATGATCTTGCGAAAACAGCTGCAGCAGGACCAGCATAGGGCCGGGCCAAACAGCCCCCCACCATTGCCAAGGCCATCACAGGCAGAGCATGACTTGGAGGAGGAACAAGCTGAGCCTGCCCCAGTAGGCAGAAGGAGGCGTGCCCAGTATGCCCTGGCCTTGGCAAAGAGGCAATGCATAGCACATACACTGGCTCAGTAGGAACCCTGGGAATGATACCCCTCTCTGACTCACTCATATAATAACATGGATGCCTAAAATGACATAACCTGCTCTCAAACATGTACAGGGAGTGTAATATGTGCATCCAACAGTGGCAGCCCTGCAGCACCACCTGAGGCATGAATGCCATGTGTTAAGTAATGTAATACTATGTACTATATGCACACTTGAGGACCCTGACTAACATCCACCCTCACCAAGCATGAAGCCACAATATGACGATGGGATGATCAATTGCAAGAATTGGCTGAAGTAATGCAGTAAGTCAAAGGGGAGCCAATGTGTGCCAGCCTGGGATGACATGCTGAGCATGGCATGATGCACCACCTGCTAGGGGTGGCGTGCACCTATCAGTCCAGGCCTCATGGATACTGGCAAAGGCTGTCAGTACCCACAGCATGCCCTGAATAGGTAAGGCTCAAAACGCAAACCCACCTCCATAGGTACCACAAGGGATAAGAACCTAGATGTAATGCTACCCAATGCCAGAAGTCTAAACAGCAAGATGCGTGCAGTGTAAACGTACCCATTATGGAGAATGTTGATAACTGTCCTGTAACAGAAAACTGGGTCAAGGCTCACAACAGCACCCTAACACTACCAGGTTACACACCATACTGTGCTGTACAGCCTCAAAGCATGGAACAAGCTACAAAAGGAGGGTGACTAGCAATAATTGTCAAGGATAACCACACCCCCATGTTGGTACCAAAACAAGAAGCAGCATGGACTAGCCATGGTCAAGTAACAGTGGCTAAAACCGCTTCCCAGTATATAGCCTGCCACAGACGACCACCCTAACACCAGGAACTGCACCTGGCCTATGTTGGAATACATGAATATATCAAGCCCCCCAAACCACATTATATTGGTTGACTGAAAATACCCAGACATACACTGGGAGCATTATACTACAACACTGTAGGAGAAAAGTTCCTAGAATCCATAAACCAAAATGCCCAGGAACAACGTACCACTCCCACAAGAGGGGTAAGCATACTGGATGTGACAATCAGCAACATGGGTACTGGATGGCAAGATGAGAAGTGTATCCCTCACTGGTAAGACCAGACCATAGAGTAATCACACTGGATATACACATCCTGACCACAGTCCCTGTCCAGACATCCACAGTGAAAAACATGTGTAAAGCATAAGTTGCACCTCTCCAAACTGATGTGGAATCCATTAAAGGCCCTGTGCATGTGCAAAATACGGGACACACCACACAACCTGTTATACAGGCATTCCATGAACACAGCCAGGAATGCTTGGATTATGCAATCACAAATAACAACAAGACACAATGCCATACACGCAGGCATCTGGCATGCTGGACTCCAGCCATTACCAAACCATGCAAGAGAATGAGGAAGCTATTACATGATAGAGCAAACATAAAAAGGGAAGTAATCACTGATCAGTAGTATGGCAATAAAATATGTCCACACATACAATCCACTAAGGCCAGCTACAACAAGTAGAAACTGTGAATCCTGAGGCAATGTTACACCTGCCCCAAGTACACAGACAACCCTCAACACCCCACAATAAATATAAATATATGTGAGAGATGCAACCATTTATCCAAACCGGAGGCTGAGCTCCCTCAACTCAGTACTGTCAAAACTAGTCAGGAGGAGAAGGTAACCACACACACCACAAACCCTTTCCCACATAGACCTATCACAACTGTAAACCTAACACATAAACACAGAAAAACATTCCCGGAGGCCCTAATTAGAAACACACCACACCAACAGAGGCCTTCAAAGCAGACCCCCCAAGTAACCACAACCTCCAAACATAGCACATGCAACACATAGTACACAAAGCTGGTGTGCCAAACAGTCACAGGCCAGAAGGACAAACAACATGCCTGATACAGTTGTAATAGGTGACTCTATAGGCAGACACATTGCTGTCCCATTCATCAGACTGAACAAGGGAAAGGGTACGGTAAGCTGCCTGTAGGCTTCTACAATACGCCACATAACACAAGTATGCAGGTCACCCCAAAGCAAGTAGAAATATGATGCAGTCATTGTCCATGCTGGTGTGAATGACCTGAGATGTACCTCCCTGGACTACATAAAAAGAGACATGGATGAGCTCTCTGAGTATGTACTCCAAGCCGGTATGACACTGGCCGTTTGCAGCATCCTACCCTCACCATGAATGATGCCACAGTACAAACACAGAATGATCAGCTTTAACAGGTGGCACAATTACAGCTGTCAGTCCAAGAGGATCTAATGTCTGTCTGCTTGAGATGTCATGCATGACAAGCCATGCTGCTGTTCCAGGGATGGCTTGCACCTGTTACCCCTGGGCGTCTGGATATTGGATAAGGCTTTTGCCACCTCCATAGACCCGTACATAGGCAAGGCTGAAAAGACTAACCCACCACCCTAGAAAACATAAGTGTTAAGAAACATAAGGGTAATGCTGACCAATGCCAGATGTGTAAACTGCAATATGCATGCTCCTGAGGCCCTCACCAGTATGGAGAACATCGATGTCTGTGCAGTGACAGAAACCTGCTGCAAGCCTACTGACAGCACACCAGCACTACCAGGTTATACCTCATATCATGTGTTATGGCCCCAAAGCCTGGACCAAAACATAAAAGGAGGGGGAGTATCCATATGCAGCACAGACACCCATACATCCAGGTAACTGATATTGCACGAAGCATTGGAGACCACCCATGTGCACCTAACTGTAGTCAAAACTGCTGTCCAGTCTGTAGCATGTTACAGACCACACACTCACACACAGGAACCCCACCCAGACGTCCTGAAGACATTGGACAGTATGAATGTCCCACCAAATACCAAACAAGGTACTCACAAATTACCACATAGGTGGTAAACCATTATGTATGCAAGGAGTAATCAGGGACCTAGGGACATAAGTGGACAGTAACCTGTTATGTGACACTCACATTGGCAATGTGGCTAGGAAGACTGTCTATATTGGACACCGTAACATGAAAGGATTCACATCTACGTCAACAGAGGTCATTGTGCCCCTGTACTGTTCTGTTATCAGACCCATAATCTAGTACAATGCCTCATTTGGGATGTACCTTACCTGACACCTGCAGCAGTTAGAAAGACCTCAAAGGTACCTCACCAAGAGGATAAAGGGTCTCAAATATATGTCATATGCTGCCTGGCTGTAGACACCCCAGCTGAATGCAGTCACATACTGCCTACACAGAGGCATTGTATGTCTGTTGTACAAGGCCATGTCCAACACAGGAGTAATGGACATGCTCCGCCCCAGAAAAACCAAAGCCATTGGAGCTGTGAGAGTGACAGATGTCAACCCCAACACATAATGAAATAGGATGTGCTGGAGGGACAGATACATAACCCAGAGGCTCCCCACACCCTGGAACAGGATCCCACTCCATGTTAGGCAGAGCCACTCACTGACACTCCTCAAGAGGAATATTGCCAAGTGGATGGATGATCATAGATGAACACTGGGGGTCTTCACTGTGTCATGTCCAGACAGAGGCACAGTAAAGTTAAACATAAATGGCCATAATATTCACATATCAAGGGGCGGCGAAAGACACACACACCCTGGCTAGGCTTACAAATGCCCTAGGGTGGATAGCCTAGTATGAACCTATGAAGATACAAATTGTACAGGACACTAAGGATAATCCCAAGGCTTACTCAATTGATGGTAGGAACCGTGTTGGGAATTCACAGATATGCTCTGAATCACACAAATATTACAAACAACATACCAAACACACACACATATTGCCAACATACAACCTGACAGGTGCAGTGCAAACCCCCCCCCCCCCCAGAATGCAAAATATCTATCCCAGCAGACTGCTGGCCCCTGACATTGCAGATGCTGAGGTAACAGCCAGCATCTACAAAGCAAAACACACAGCAGCAATGGTATGAGATGGTGTCCTGGGCTGAGTCCAACATGGACTCCAAGAAGAATGGAATGCCAAATCACACTACTGCTCAATGTCAGCCTTACCACAGGATATGTACCCAAAGAGCAGTGTACAACAACAGTGGTCCTTCTCAACAAAGGTGTTGCCTGAACGGATACTGCAAACTACCACCCCAGAATCCTGACAAGCTTGGTCTGCACAGCTATGGAAAGGATCAGCATGTACCGCAGACATAAAGATATCGGGGACCTACTGACACCTTACCCTACCCAGTGTGGCTGTCGTAAGTGCAGATTCTGCCCCTAAACATGTTTGACCCATTTGGAACAGTCATTAAGGTCATTGATGAGGGCAATGTGGTCCACACAGCGTAGCTGGACCTTGCAAATGCTTCCAGACAATACCCTACGTGTTCAGTATAGATATGTTCACCAGCTTAAATATAAACCCCTATGTCAGTAGTGGGGTTGCAAACCAGACCAAGGACAGAACTGACATGGTCAGACATGCTGCAGCCATGTCAGACTACAAACCAGATATAAGTGGCATCCCACAAGGCTTGGTCCTGGGACCTCCCTCGTTTTGTATATATGTCCCATAGGTACAGGCCAACATGGAAGGACTGTGACTGAACATGTATGCAGAGGACTACAAACTGCAGACCATATCTGACCCCCAGCTGACACAAGCATCCCACAAAAAGGCCACATAGAAACAGACAACTGGTGCCATAGCCATGTCAACAAGCTAATTGCAGAAAAGTGTATAGTCAACCCCCGTGGATATACAGTAAGTGCCCACCAATTACCACACAGGTGTTAACCCATTACGTACCTAACATGTAATGAGAGACCTGGGGACAGAAGGTGATAGATATCCTGCATTGGACAAACATGTGGCTGTAGTGTTCACAGAAACATACCATATACCCACCTAATCATGAAGGTTGTCAGATCTAGATAAGGGGAGGTCATTGTGGCTCTGCAGTCATCCTTCATCAGTGTTACAATTGACTACAATAGCCCCTGTGGGATGTACCTCAGCAGACACCTCCATCAACTGTAAAGTCCCCAACAGTACCTCACCAGGAGTAGCAAAGAGCTTGAACAGATGCCATGTGTTGCCTGATTAAACAAACTGCAGCTCCACACACTGCCATACTGCCCACCCAGAGGCAAGCTGTGCCTGATGTATAAAGCCATGTCCAAGCTGGAATCAATGAACATGCTGCACCTTGTACAATCTGAATGGCAGTGAGCTATGCACATGAGAGACCTGAACCCCAGCACTGACATACATAGGACAAGCTGTACTGAATGATCCATAACACAGAAGCCACCCCCACTCGAGTAAAC
Organism: Protopterus annectens; assembly: GCF_019279795.1. Lineage (NCBI taxonomy): Eukaryota > Metazoa > Chordata > Ceratodontiformes > Protopteridae > Protopterus > Protopterus annectens. The sequence goes on from NC_056732.1 coordinate 947,300,817, forward strand.
TCCCAGTACAGGTTAGCCAGAGAGTCACCCATCGACACTCCTCAAGAGGAATCTTGATGAGTGGATGGGAGATGGTAGGTTTACCCTGGGTATCACTGTTATGTCACAGGTAGATGGAGGCACAGTATACTAACCATGACATATGTCATGGCAAACTCCAGTTACAATGTGTGTTGAAGGACAAACACACTCTCTGACTAGCATTAGAAATGGCCTAGGGCACATCGCTAGTGTTTGCCAATATCCACCTATGTTGTGGAATACACTACCAATGTTGGACAAGCCTGGTTTAGGTAGTCCATATCTGAACATAATGCAACATGGTCATATGTGCACAACTGGCCCCTAAACAGTCTGTTGTGCTCACTATGAAGATTTAAAGCAGTGATAGGACTAAAGCCCAGGATACTGTCCAGCACAGTGAAAGTACTGAACCAGTACACTATATGGTACTACAGTGTTAGGTCAGTATGAAAGGATTTTGACAACTGTATGCATAGTATCCCATGCAAACCCTACAGGCACAGTATAATCCCTGTTGTGTTCAGACACAAAGCAGTTGGCCAGTAAGTACACAACATGACACCCAACACACAACCATAAATGTGAGATATTGTTGAAGTTCACACTCATCCAAATATGTGGTGGACTGCAGAGTTCAACATATGGAAAGCTCACACTGCGCATGCTCGCACACTATGATAAATGAGACATATGTCAGAGAACATGCCATGGAAAGGCTGAACTGGGCATGCTCACACACTTAGGCCATATCTCCGTTTAGCAGTTGGCCACACATATCTGGTATTTGTACGTGTCATTCCAGGAACCAACCACATCACAGCAATCTGCCCAGTGCACACAGTTAAATGACTACAGAGACATAAGTGATATAGTGGATCCCCCTCATATTCAAACATCTTCCACAGATACACAAGTTGTTCATAGAAACAGGGAATGCTATGGCAATAAAGACCTGCAAACAGTCTATCAGCAACAAATATTGTGCATCTGACAATTAAACATATGGGTGTAGAGGTCAATACTAGGCTGTTTTCCCTAGGGAATGACAGCTTAGCCAGAGTGTGCTTGGCATCTGCATCCCCAGTACAGTAGGCTACTGTGCCACTGTAAAGTAGGTCACATAAGGCATCGTGTGAGGCTAGTGTGCTGTGCCTCTGTCAAGCAGGGACACAGTGGAGATCCCAGGGTTTGAATGTGCTAAGCCACATCCATGTTGTTGGTGTGTGCCGGAAGAGGGTTGCTGAGGACCTCTAACAGTAAGTGGGTGTCAATAACAGACTGAGGGGAGCCCTATCTGCATTGTCTGGACAATTCCACTGTCAACACTGTGTTGTGATGATTATGTGGGATTGAAGTGTCATGCTGGTACTGTTCAGAGATGTCCTCCCTCTGTGGGCTACAGCTCTGCAATGTATTAGCTCACTCTGTCTGTTGGACAGCTCATATATGGCTGGTGTACACCTGACAGGTGTCCTGTTGTGGAGCAGTCATGGGTATATGTGGGATAGCATGATCAATGCAAACCTAACACATGCTCATAGAATGCAATTGTCAATGTTTATGCAGAGTGGCCAGTATAGTCCCCCAACATGGGTCCTTTGAAGTCTTCCACCCCAGTCTTCACAAGTGTAGTCCGCCTGTGCTAAATATAGTTTGTTTGCAGTGACAACCTTACCTGGGGGTGGGGATGGGATATGGATGTCCAGGGAAAGGTGGGTATGGTCAGATATCAACAATGGTGGTCTACCTCTGGTGTGGAACAGTGAGTACCCATGTTGCAGATGGACAGGTGCAATATGTATTCCCCCATGTGGCTGTGGTGAGTGGATTTGCCATAGCACATGGACCCACAAATTGTAGTGGCTGTAGGGTAATGCTGTAGAGGCCTGAGTAGTTCCCACACACAATATGCCTGTACCTGATGTTAACAACTGGAATGGTGTATGTGAACACCTGCATATCCCGGCACTGTTCCCAGGGAAGCAAAGTGTGAGTCCTGGATGTGGGAGGGGTGTTCTGGACTGGTTGTGTTGTGTGTTACAGGTCCTGTGGTCACGAAGCATGGTATAGAACATAACCTGCCAGTGCGATGTGCATATCAGACCCTGAAGTAGGTGGCTGCAAATGCATATATATACTACCCTCCCCCCCCCTGACAGGTAGTACTAGATGTACATACCTCTGTAGAAATAAAGATGTCAGCACCCTATAAATACAGCAGGTGCAGAACAGATGCCCAGTAATTTGGATAGCGCGCTCTGCTAATGCGTCTCCCTCAAGTGTCATAATATAGTTAGGTAGGAGTTTGAACCATGCAAATGCTCAGTGTGTGTGTGTGGGTGAGTGGGGTTGTTGTGTGTGCAAGTCTGTGTGAGGGAAATGTCCCTTTTGGCAACTGAGAAAACACTCTACAGGATGCACATTCCCCTTTCTAAACACTGATGATGTCAGCACCCTATAAGTACAGCAGGAGAAGGGTAACCTCCCAGTAATGCAAATAGTGCGCTCTGCTAATGCGTCCATCTGGAGTGTCATAACATAGTTAGGTAGGGGTTTGAATCCTGCAAATGCCCAGTGTGTGTGGAGAGGGGTTAGTGTGTGTGCAAGTCTGTGTGAGGGAAATGTCCCTTTCGGCAACTGGGAAAACACTCTACAGGATGCACATTCCCCTTTCTAAACACTGATGATGTCAGCACCCTATAAGTACAGCAGGAGAAGGGAAACCTCCCAGTAATGCGAATAGCGCACTCTGCTAATGCGTCTCTCTCAAGTGTCACAACATAGCTAGGTAGGGGTATGAATCCTGCAAGTGGCAAGTGTGTGTGTTTGGATGAGGGAAGTTTGTGTGTGTACAATTCTGTATGAAAGACATGTGTTTTTTGGCAATCAGGAGAACACACTACATGATGCACATTACCCTTTCCAAACACTGATGATGTCAGCACCCTATAAGTACAGCCGGAGAAGAGGAACCACCTAGTAATCCGAATAGTGCGCTTCGCTAATGCGTCTCTCTCACGTGTCATAACATAGTTAGGTAGGGGTACGAATCCTGCAAAAGGGCAAGTGCGTGCGTGTGTGTGTGGGGGGGGGGTAGTAGAGTGTGTGTAATTGCAAGTGTGAGAGAACAGTTCTTTTTGGCAACTACTACAATACACCATATGCTGCATATTCCCCCAGTAAACACAGGTGATGTCACCACACTATCAGTACAGCCAAACAGGGCTAATTGCCCAGTAATGCCAATAGTGCGCTCCGCTACTGGGTCTATTACCACTGTCAGAGCACAGATAGGTATGTTTTGGAAACCCACAACTGCCGCGTGTGGTTGTGTCACACAAAATGACCATGTGTGGGTTGTTGTTCATAACAATGCATGACACTGCTTAAACCAGCAATGGCAATGCACACATGATGTATGTGTGTGACACATACACATATATACCTGTGACCTTCAGTAGTTACCATGTCTGACACGTGCCTCAAGTGGATAAATGGTATTTGGAATGCATAACATTATGACTGTGTCTTACTGTGCAGGGGCCGCATGCGGTATGTGTATATACAGTGTGAGTTGTATATGGTATCATCCTAACAGCGGGGGATACACATCTGGTCTGGGCCATATAGACTACATGTAGTCGATGAACAGGTGCTGCATGTTCCCACCTGTTGTGGGAGTGGTAACATGTTGTTCCACTGCAATGCAGTGACTACATGCTGGCAACCTTTCAGTTAGTGTGTTGTAGCTACAGTAATGCTCACACACAATGTTTGGCTGGATGCAGTCCAGCCATATAAAGACATATCTAGAGACTGTCATATTCCCAGTGTTGTTAGGGAGGACAGGTGGGTTTCCTGTGTATGGGAGGGTTGTGTGTGCCAGGCTATGAACCAGAAGGCAGTCCAACACACTGTTAGCTGCTCATGGATAGGCCCTGATGCTTTCTGCTGTGCCAACAACCTGGAGGTGTGTGTATCTGTGGTGCCTTGAGATACCACCCCACCCCCGTTCATGTGTGTTACATGTGTAGGGGACGACAGGCATGGTATGAGGTATAACCTGGCAGTGATGGGTTGCACCTGTGAGCCGTGAATCAGGAATCTGTTTCTGCACAGATATTGCAGTCTACCATGCTGAGGACAGTGTCCAGTGCAGGCAGCTTGCGGTGTACACTGCTGGTGTTGTGTAGCATTACTGTTAGTGTCCTATCCCATGTGATACCCACGGAGGTGGCTCTGTAATCTGTGTCCTGCAGCAAAAGGCAATATTTGTGTATCAAGGGGCTTCTGCAATATACAATGGCCCATGGGTGTCATGTGCAAGCTGCCCCTCACAAATCATTGTGGCTTCCCTAGCATGTAAGCACATGCTGACAGCCATTGGATACCCTATGAATGACATTGGAGATTGAGCAGAATGTAGACATAGCACACCCTTCCTACATATTGTGGTAGCATACCTGGTGAGGGTATGATGGCAACCAAGGTCAGGCTCATACTGGCCCGTGCCACATGCTGAGAGAGCCCTTCTATGTTCCCTATCGTGTAGTCCAGGGAGGTACATCTCAGGTCATCCATAGTGGCATGGACAATGACTGAGTCATATGTGTCCATGCCTCTGACTGACCTGTATGCATGTGTTTTGTGGTGGACCATAGTGCCCCACAGGCATATCACTGTGACCTTCACCATGTACAGCCTGTTGAGCGGGACCCCACTGCAGCGGCCAAGAGAGGTACCTGACATATCTGTAGCAGGTGTGTTGTGTAGCCCTACAGGCTGTGAGTGTGTGGCACACGGGATGTGTGTGCCATGTGTGGTATGTGCTCTGTTCCAACTTAACGTATGCCTGTGTGCCAGCTGCGGAGGTGTGTGATGCTTAGGCAGGATGCTATTCTGAGGCTCCGAGTATGCCCCAGTGTGTTCGGATTGCTGTCAGTGCAGGTCTATGTCAGACTGGTATTGTAGTCACTGTAGTATGTCATGCCACCTGACAGGGTATGGCAGGGCTGGGTTCAGAGTGCTCAGTCCCCAGATTGGCTATGTGGTTGCATCTCACACATGTGTTGTACATTCCTGGCTAGGGGAGAGGGCTGACTGCATACATGGGGCAGCTGTGACATTGCCACATGACTCACATAAACCACAACTGGACCATAGAGGTGATTCACAGGTTACCTTTGCACATGCTACCATAGTAGTAGTGTGATTGCCATGGTGATTACCAACACATAGGGCCAATGGGGAACAACATACTGAAGGTGAGTATGTGTGGGTGTACTGCTATTGAGTTCATAGCGCTGGCATATATGACTGCACACATGGGTAAATGCCAGGTAAGTCATATGCAATGTGTCACAGGCAACGTACATGTGAACAGGACAGACAGTGATGTTCTGTCAGGTGGAAAATTGACATACGTATAGTACGCTATGAAGATGTCACTAGGAATCCACAGAAGCTCTGTAAATCTGCATTGCAGGTGGAATCAGTGTTCCAGGGAACCTCAAGCAAACATGCATGCAAACAAAGCTACAGTAGGCAGGGCTGGAAGTAGTCCATGGTACGGCAAAGAAGGGGTAACACTTCCAGTAGGTAACAGTGCAAATATGCAGGCACTATCAACATGTACCCAGGAATGCAGAGCTCAGATGTCCATGGTAGAACTGATATTATTTAATATTTAATTTAATTTAAATTAAATTGGTACTGCACACATATCAACATGCACAAACATCCACATTGCAGAGTCATTGTGGGCAATATGCCACCAATAGTGTACATGTCCATCATTGCATATCACTACTTGCATTAGCTTCTCCCCTGTGCTACCTATGTATGTGGCTATCTGTTGACATCCTTACCACCAGTATGCAATAATGTGCAACTGTTACACTATGGTACTTACTATGGGTGTAGATAACAAGTCAGAACAGTCATACAGTTACTGCATCAGGCATGCTGGGATATACACACAATCAAATCAGCACACTCTACTGTTACCAACATGATACTAGTAATACACTTCTATGTAGTCACCCTGTGCATCAGCAACATGTTAACCTGTTCCTGCACTGATGTCGGTGATTGCAGGAGGTGGCACAGTTTCATCATATGCACAGGGTGTGAATTAGGTATGCCTGAGTCTGCCACTGATACCACCAATTGACATGTATGTGTATGTGTGTTGGTGAGGGACAGCTGTACAGGGTGGGGCAATGTTGGTGCAGTGTGTGCGTGTATGTGGTAGCCCTAGGTGTTAACATTTTGCATGTGTGTATGCATGCACACAGTTCCACCTCATGGCTGCCATATACTGGAGTTTGTGGACAGCCACAGACTGCACCTGGCAGGTCATATAGATCAGTGTCTGTGGGCACGGACACGGTACCTGTGCCTGGCAGGGGTGCTACGGACCATATCCGGTACTAAGCCAGACTGGGTACTGTCATCAGAAGCGGGAGTTTGTTGACTGGACACAGGTCCCTGTTGGGACTGCCCAGAGCCACGTGCACGTGGTCTCCTGGGGGGGTCTGATGACAGCACAGACCCAGCATTGCTGGGGCTGCTGCTGGCACTATGGGGGCATCCGCGGGCCTGTTGTCATCTGCGCCGACTGCCAGCTGCTGCTGTTGCTGGCATACGGCCACGTCGACACCGCAAACGTCCACCATTGCCCTGGCTCATGGACATGTGGTTGTGGAACTGCTGTAATATGTCCCCACAATGTCTGTCTATGACATCGGTGAAATTACGGATAGCATCCGTGATGTTACGCATACTGTCAGACATGAATGTGCAACATGCTCTCAGCTCCCTCAGTCCCTGTCTGGTGTACCTTTCCATACGTGACTGTGCCTGCATGACAGCCCAAAATATAGCTGAGGTTGACAGACCTCTTTGGGCACGTCTGCCAGAGGCAGTATGCCCATGGATGCTCCCACGAGAACCCATGGGCAACTGTCTGTGTGGTACCATCTCAGGACCCTGCCCATGGCTGCTGTGTGGGGAAGCATGTGCCACAGATACCACATTACCCTGGTCAATGCCCACTGTATCCTGTCCATCACCTAGGGACAGTGGTGACATAGGATGTACTGGCAGGATGACTGTGTGCAATGATGGGGTTGACAGCTGTGTACTGTCAATTGGCTGACCAATGACGGACCCTGACACACCTTCCTGTGCCATTACACAGATGTCATCATTATCAGTACCTGTGGCACCAGATTCAGGTTCCCTGCTGCAGGATACCAGTGCAGCACTAGAATCTGTGGGAGGAAGACAGGAAACACAGTTTACAATGTCTACACAATGTTACCAGTGATGCACACATGCACGCATGCACATGTGGACACATGCACACATGCACACATGCACACGTGGACACATGCACACATGCACACATGGACACACACACATGCACACATGCACATGTGGACACATGCACATGTGGACACATGCACACATGCACATGTGGACACATGCACACATTAACACATGCACACGTGGACACATGAACACATGCACACATGGACACATGCACACATACACACATGCACACGTGGACACATGCACACATGCACACGTGGACACATGCACACATACACACGTGGACACATGCACACATGCACACATGCATATGTGGACATATGCACACATGCACACATGCACATGTGGACACATGCACACATGGACACATGCACACATGTACACATGTACACGTGAACACATGCACATGTGGACACATGCACACATGCACATATGCACACATGCACACATGCACACGTGGACACAGGCACACGTGGACACATGCACACGCATGCATACACATGTGGACACACGCACACATGCACACCCCGCAGTATACACACAGAGCACTACTGAGTTACACTATTATTACTAGCACTATCAGGACTATTATAGGTATTGTTAAAACACACTCACCAGCATGGATGGGCTGCCTTGCTGTAACACTGGAGGGACCTGCAGAAATGAGAGGATTAATGTCAGTGGGCACAACTGTGCCATTGATACTGTGTATGATATAGTTCAATAGTGCACCAGTTGCCTTTCACATGTCAGCTGCTGATATTGGCAATATCACACCTGCACAATTACATACTATGTTGACAGCTACATACCAAGGACACACCTTACACATGCATAAACTAACAGTGTACAGAACAGTCAAGTGTACATATGGCATATTACCTGCATGCTCCATGTCGTGTAGCTGTGTGGATCCAGCCTTCATCATAATGCAGGTGTGTTGCTGTTGATGTTCCTGGGCTGGAGCCACAACACTTAGGAGTAGCCCCTCCAGTCTGTTGAGGGGGGGATGTGTGGCCACCCCACCTCCTGTGGCGACCTGTTGCCTGTGGATATCCGACGCACGCTGACGGACATTTCTGATTAAATCACTGCAGTGATGTCGTACCTGCTCATATGTCCTATTATGCATGCCAATGTCATTTACCCTACAGACAAAGTCTTGCCACAGTGCAGCCCTCTCCTGCTGATTCTGGCTGGTGCGGGAAAACAGTATGTCATAATCCTGCACCAGGCTCTGGTGTATCTCTTTATCTTCTGCAGCAGAGTAGGCAGGATTTCGCTGATGTGCCATGTCCCTGAAAGAGAACACAAACAGGATATCAGCAAACTATGTCAGCAAAATATGGCGCACATACTATACATGATACTCAACTGTAGTGATATACTACTACTCCCATATGTAGCACGTGTGTGTTTCTTGGTGGATACACATGTACATGGCCAGATATCAGTGCTCAGCCAACACCTGTGCAACAATACCTGCCACATTCCATACAACAGAGTACCAAGCCCCATCGGTCAGCACACTGAGACAGGTGCAATACACCACCTCACTCTGGGGGTTCATAACACGGTACTGTATGTGGAACGTCATCCACTAGTGTGATCTGGACACAAAATAATTGGCCTGGATATACATATCCCACCACCACCACCACCAGCACAGTAGACTACCTTGATATATATGTGAATAGACAGATTTTCACTTGTTAGGACTGAGATGGTATCCATGCAGCCCACTGGGCCAGTGGAAGCCACAACCCACAATGCTGACCCCTTTGCAAATGCTTCCCACAGACATCCCAAAGAATGCATGGAACATGCACACACAATTCTAACCCAGACCCTATGCACAAAGGTTAAGCATACTGTATGGTGGACCCCAGCCAAAGACAAATTGTACAATGATAGAACGAGGCTACTGCAGGATAGAGCAGATTCACATAAAGGGAAGGCATCTGTGGTCGGCACTAGTAATAAGCTAAGTTCTCTCATAACAACATCCAAGGCCAACTCTGAGAGGGAAATGGCCACGGACACTATAGATAACCACAAGGCCTTCTTCAGTTGTGTTAGACACATGGACCAAAAGCCTCAGATATGCTCTGAGTTAGTACACACCTACATAAAATTCACTGAACCCACAGATATTGGCAACATTCTGGCAGACAGGTTCAGTGCATATATCCCCCCTCCCTCTCCCCCAAACATAGGAATACTTATCACAGCTGAATGTAACCTCCCTATCATCTCAGATGTCCAGGTGAGGGCCGCCCTCAGCAAAGCAGAACACACAGCATCAATGTGACCTGATGGTATCCCTGGATGTGTGCTTCGTGAACTCCAAGAGGTGATACAACCGCATATGTGACTGATATTTAACCTTTGCCTTACTACGGGATATGTACCTGAACACTGGCATACAGCAACAGTGGTCCCACTCCACAAAGAAGGCACCTCTACTGACCCTGGGAACCACCGCCCCATGAGCTTAACCAGCCTGGTCTGCAAAGCTATGGAAAGATTCATTATGGGACTCATATACAGCGATATTGGGTACCTGCAGATACTTGATCCCACCCAGTTTGCCTTTGTGAAGGGCTGATCCTGCCTTTTGAACCTGGTTGACCTTTTCAAAACAGTCACTACAGACATTGATGAGGGCAAAACAGTCCATACAGCCTACCTGTACTTGCCTAAGGCCTTCAACACAGTACTCCACTCAGGCATCATAGACAAGATCAGCTTAAATGTTAATACATATGTCACATGATGGGTTGCAAACTGGTTAAACAACAGAATCCATAAAGTCAAACTTGCGGGAGCCATGTCAGACTCAAAGCCAGTCACATGTGGTATCCCACAGGGCTCTGTCCTAGGACCCCTCTTGTTTGGCATTTACTTCTCAGATGTGAAAGCAAACATGGGCGGGTTGTGGATGGCAAAGTTCCCAGATGACTGTGAGGTGAGCGCCATAGTCATTACACCAGCTGACACACACATCCTACAGACAGGCCTCACTGACACGGACAACTGGTGCCAGAATCATGGCCTAAAACTGAATGACATGTAATGTATAGTCATCCCCTTTGGGTAAAACTATGTGCACACAACTTATCACATAGACATACATATAGATACAGACTAATAACACATATGGAGGGTTCACAGTATTTAGACTATTAACTTGTTACTTTACATTACCTGTGTTTGTCACAGCTGGTTGCGTTACCGTTAGTATAGCTTCCTGCTGCTGCTAGCCCAGCTTGATACTGACACTGATGACTGTTTCAACTTAGTTTGTCTTACGTTTGGTTTTTGTTTGTGTTTTTATTTTCTTTTTTCTTTCTTTTTTTTTCTCTCTCTCTCTCTCTCTGCCTCCAGACGGTGCAATGAAAGTATTGCATGTGTGGAGTGGGAGTACAGGATGCTTTTGTAGGTATCTGCATATGTCCATGTGATGGCCTCTGCACCAATTGTAAGCCAGCATTTGCTAATTGCATGCAGCCAGTTGTGTACTGATTGCAGTTCTCACTGTGATTTCAGGACAGTGCTATAAAAGGGTATGTGAGATAGGTGTTGCCCTTTCAGATTGTAAGGGCGGGGACCATGCTGGTATGCTGTGGACACTGTTCTGTGAGTGTAAAGGTTAGTATCTCTCTCATAATTCAGGCTGTGTTGTAGATTCACATTTCTCCATTCATCTCTCCTGTTTCCTGTACTAAGTGTGTATGTACACTGACATCTACAACTATATATATATATATATATATATATATATATATATATATATATATATATATGTATAATAACTGACATTATTACCTACTAGCTGCCAACTAGCATGGCTGTTTCTGTTCACACACTACTATTATAGAAATCCACTAGATTTGACAGTAAATATACATGACATGCTTTGTGTACTACACATCCTATATTCCCTTTACATTCATTCCTACTATTACATGATATATTTATTGTAGCACAATGTTCTTATATAACAGTCATGGCTTAGTGGTAAGTCATGCAGACTACTGTTTCCAAGGTCCTGGGTTTGGGACTGACAGTGGGATTTTATTTTGCTTTTGAACTGACTACAGGACCTGTCAATCAGAGTGACTAAGGCACTTTTAAGCAGTTGTAACCGGGTTAGCGCTGGTTTGCGCGGAGCTCCCACATGCGCACTGGCATTCAGCTCCGCACACACCCGCTTACAACCACTTAACAGTGCTTACTCTGGCGCACACCCACACTATTTTCTTTGAAATAAATGAAAATGGGGAGACAGGAAAGTGGTGAAAAAGGGGTCACAAAGAGGGTAAGACAGTAGGGAAACAAGCTTGGGTTTTGCAGGAGGGATGTAGGTAAGGCCCATAGCTGCCCATTTCTTCATCAGCAACAGCTGTGCATATGTTTGTAATTTGGTGTGACATATGAAACCTTCCACCCCTGAGAGAGGTGTCAGGACAACAATAATACTTGTTGTACAGCCAATTGTAATTGATAGTTTCCATGTCCAGCAGACATGTGTGCAGAATGGGCAGCTATGTATGGGGCATAATTTTTTTGTGGGTACAGAGTGCCCTTTTTTTTTTTTTTTTTCAGGTGAGAGTGGTATGTCAGGTAAAGGAAGTCGGTATAGCTGGGGAGGTAGGTTGGGTAGGTCAACAGACAAGACAAACAAGATGCAAACAGGGGCGGTGTATGACATGTGTGGGGGGGTTACACAATTGATGGGGATGGATGTTTGGATATCCAGAGCCCATGATCCCACAGATGGCAACAGTGGAACTGATATCCCCACCCATGGGCAGTTGCCACTGTTCCTTCACTGCCTGGGACGGGGCTGTGCTGGGGGTTGTGTAGGCTGGGCAACAGGCATGCCTGTAAGTTGTGCCACCTGTGTCTCAAGCTGGTGTAGGGGCCCAAGAACAGATTCCTGGATCTCCCTACGCACCACAGTCCGGACGCTACGGAGGGTGAGTGGTGGTTCTCCTCCGGCCACACTTGCAGAGGGGGGACGGGCCCCATCCCCTGCAGTGCTTCCACCCACAGGTGGCACAGGGCCACCGGAGGAGGGTCCAGACTGGGCACTAGTGCCAGGTGCACTCGCCAGCTGAGGTGGGAGAGGTGGGTCCGCTGGAACCCGCCTTCCCTGTCGTCCTATGTTTTGCATTATGTCATGACAGTTTGGGTTAGTAACATACAATACCATTCGCAATTAGTTGTAACAGCATGCATTAGTATTCCCATTAACCAAACACCCAGATATTCACACCATTGAACAGCGAGCATAACACATGCATAATTTGAACTGCAATACACAGTCCAACAACATGCAGGGTTGATTGATAGCAACAGGCCATCAGGTTTGGATGTATGAACAGGGCAGATGCATCAACGTACATGCAAATATGTATGACCCAACAGGACAAATGTCCAGGGGTGTTAATTGTGATTGCACATACCAATTTCACGTGGAATGGATTATATGTGGTTATAGGGTAGGGTGAAGAAAATATAATTAACACCTTCAAATACCAATACATATGCTGTACATTTCTAATAGCTGCAGATATATACACACTACTGTTCTACCTACAGTTTTCTATGTGATAACTACTTCAAGTTGGTGATAGGACTGTTACTGCTACATCAATATACATTTTATTGTTATTCATACTCGTTCATATCTGGCTTTGTTCAGCTACATCATCCTGCTACATTTGCTTTATATAGCTATAGACAACTGTGGATGTTTGGTATTTCAGACAATCATACTATCTGCATATTGCAGACTGAAAGCAACATATCCAGATTTTGGGATACACATTCCAGCTGCACATTCATTTCATTATGTACTGACTGCAGTATACTTTATTCAGGGGTTATTACTACTTTATTGGTGGATTCATAACTCTTTCTCACACTCTCTCACTTGTTTTAAATTTACAATTCAGGATGGTACTTACTTCTAGGCTTTATTGGCATGTTTTACCTGTAGTTATTACAATCCTTTCCAACAGTCTCACTTCTGTCATGTTTCAGTATTTCAACAGGGATATATTTCACACGTGATTTGCTCATCTTCTGCAGCTGTACTTTTCAGCCTGCTGCAGGTTGTGTACTATTATATTACAGGTGGGGCATCTTTATTTCAGACTTTATTTCAGACATTTTCATTTTTCTGTTTGGATTACAGACTGCAACACACTTTTGTAATCAAGCAATACTTGCAAACACTCTTACACTGTTACTTGCACATTTTATTACTTAGTGACTACACTGCACTCTTTTGTTAACTGTCATACTTTTATATTTCTTAACAGTTACTGGGAGAGGATTACTGACCTGTCTGGTGGCGCAACCGCACCAGCCTATCGCCATAGGCTCTGCGGTTCGCAGAACGGACACCTGCAGCTGCAATATAAATAAAGTAATATTGGAATACACATCTCCATAATATCAGCTAGTTTAATTTCTTACATACATAATTAAATGTAACTTACTCAGTAGTGGGGCGTTGGGCATTTGCCAGGCCTCCTGGATCCAAAGGTTCAGTTGGTCCTGCTTAAGTCTCTTCAGGTCCGCATGGTGGTGACGGACCTGCTCACCAGTCCTTGGAATCCCTGTGGCACTGGTGAGATCATGAGCCAACCGGTCCCACGCCTCAGCCCTATATGCTCCCCACAGGACCTGGCCCTGCATGAGTTGGGCCTCATGATTGTTGACAAGGAGCCAGACCATATATCTGGACTCCTCAATGCCCCACCTCTGTGCTCGAAAGCAACTACCCTCACCTACTCCTGACATTCTGGCTGCAAGTTAGTTCTACAATCGGTTATGCTGTGTATTCCCACCTATGGGGCTTATATATGCCATTTTTCCCGCACTTATCTGTAATTGGCCATTTTGGAATTGTATCAGCTTCACAAAACCTGCTTTGTCATGCTCCACTTTCTATTCATTCCTATATATTTGCTATTACTGCATTTCCAAGTACAGCTGTCATGGCTTAGTGGTTCAGTACCTTGACTATGGTGCATGGTATCCTGGGTTTGAACCTGGCCACTGCTTTTTATATTTTATGACTGTCTAGACAGGCTAGGGGGTGTGTCTGTGTAAAGGCAGTTTTGTTACAGCTTGCTCAACGTTGCCCATTGGTTAGCTTGTTGGCGCGGTGCGCAGCTCCGCGCAAACGGGTTACACTGGTTTACGCTTCATTTGGCTGTCAGCACGCATATTACGCTCAGCTCAGCTAGGGGCACACAGTTTCAGTGTGTTAAAACACGCCTCCCCTACGGGCACTTATTTTGCACCTGTTGAACCATTGCTCACCTACGGGCACTCATTTTGCACCTGTTAAACCACTGCTCACCTACGGGCAGATGCACTCTACTTGTTAAACTATAGCTCAGCTATGGGCACATCTGGCATTTGGTATTATTTTATCTCACATTTCTTCACAATAACTGGCCTATTTCATTACATTTTACATAAAATATAATTTTATATGTGTACATATGTGTCAGGGACTTGTTTCATGCTTATTTCACTAAAAATAAATATTGATGTTGTGGGGGCTCGAACCATGACTGCCTGCTTTTCAGCCGACGTCTCTACCACTATGCTATTGCTTTTTGGCTTACTTTGCATGGTTAGTTCTTATGCTTTTCCACTTACTGCTAACTGTGGCTGAGCTACGGGCACGCCCACGCAAACAAGTGCACTCACGGGCAAACATCTTTACAGTTTAAAAAAATATAAAACATGTTCATTTATATGATTTTATGTTCATAGTCTGTGGGGGCATGTGTTGTGTTGTGTTTATTCACATTTCCATGTACTCTGTCGTGGGGGTTTACTTTGGGCACTTTTACTCTTCTGGGGGCGTGTCCGCTTGCAGGGCTTGGCCAACGGACATGCTCCCTACTGTCTTCCATGGACCGTGTTAGCCTTAGGTGTGATTCAGCATGCCCCCATGCATATGCATGACATGCTGATGTCACACCATTTAACTGCAGCCTCCGTGTAAGCCTTGTATCTCTTACATGGAGGCTTCGTGAATCCTGCCCAATGACAATGGAGGCAAAACTCTTACATACATGCGCACATCAGGTTGTTGAAAGCACAAACAAAACACCCACCTCACATAGAACAGAACACACACATAGACTAATATATGCAGAGGCACTTAAAATAAATCTTCCTAAACAACGAAGATCACTCATATCACCCGTTGCAAAGGTATGACTCAACAAGCCCAAAGGCACTCATGAAAAAAAAAAAATACATAACACCAGACATTCAGTGTAGCCCCAAACACTAAGCCTCTGAGGCAAGCAAACACACTTCCCAGGAGTCGCATCTTAGAATACTCCATTGTAAGACATACTGGTGCCCCTCTAACCAGGCTGAACAAGGAGAAGATAACTGGTAGTTGCCTATCTGGAGCCAGAATCTGTCAAATCCTGTATGCATTAAAGTCATTACACCACAGGTCGCAGTATGATTCTATCATAGTCCATGTAGGTGTAAATGACCTGAGATGTACCTCTCTGAACTATATGAAGAGAAACATTATGGAGCTTTCGGACTATGCAACTCAGGCTAGTATGAGGCTAACACTGAGCAGCATATTACCATCACCAAAGATGATGCCACAGTATGAACAAAAAATGACTGATTTCAACAACTGGCCATCTTTCTGGTGTCATTCTAAAAGAATCCAATATTTGTCAGCTTGGGAGGACATGGTTAGCAGACCAAGCTGCTTTGCCTAGGATAGTCTGCACCTTTTCCCTCTAGGCTTTTAAATAATGGCCAAAACTTTATCCACCCCCAACAGTGCCTTTTTTGGCAATGCCAAATTGCAGACCTACTGACATAGTAAAATCAACTCAACAGAACCTCAAGGCATTACTGCACAATGCCAGGAGACTAAATAAACAACAACACTCCCTCCAAGCCCTCTTCACACTTGAATTATATAGATATCTGTTCAGTTACCAAAACATGGTTTCAAGCAGCAGATAGTACCCCAGCAGTGCAAGGTTTCAGTGCCTTCCACACTTATAGACCAGTGGCTGCACAGACAGGGCTAAAGGTGGAGGTGTTTCAATATACATTAGTAATAAGCATACCTCTAGAGTGGCATCAATCACCATAGACAAAATCCCATATTATATCCTAGTCAGCTATACGTCACCCTGGATGTCCCAAGAAGCTCACTCTGCATACTTGGACCTACTGGAGACACGTACCATCCAATCTAAGACTCTACTCATGGAAGACTTGAATTACCCCTCTGTAGACTGGGAATCCTACACAGCCTCAAATCTACAGTCACAGAGATTCCTGGACTTCGCAAATAAAAACTCCCTTGGCCAGATAATGAATATGCCCACTAGATGCTGCTGTAGCTACATCTTTAAGTTTGTTTGTGGCAGCATTTCATATCATTTAAGTTTGTTTGTGGTAGCATTTGACTCCAGAGACTCCTTTACTGTGCTTTTGCATTAGGAGTACTAGGATTGCTCATCTGGTGGCAGTAGGTGTTTACCTGGTCTACTGATATGGGAAACACAAAAGGGCTCAAGTATTTTTTTGCACAACTCTACACTTGATTTGCACTGTTCTGATACCTAGATAGCATATACTAGATTCAGACCTGCTGAATCTATTAATACACTTGAACATTAAATCAGCCATCTTGCATTAAGAAGGGCTCCCCTGCACCCTTGTGGCAAAAGAATGTGGAACCAGCCTTGTCTGAGCTAAGGAGTGCTGGAGGAAGGTTCATCATGTGCTTTCCTATTGGTAGATTAAAAGTATCTTAATTCTGCCTGTATTTAAGCCTTCTTTTGTGCATTGCAGTGCAACATACAACAGGGTTTAGGGTGCCCTGTAGAGAAGCAAACACTTTGAAACTCATTTTTCCCTAGACATCTGTCAGTGGAACTCTCCCAAGCTTCCCTACTGCACTACAGGTGCACTGAACAGCATTTGCCACACTTATCATCTATAGCCTTCAACAGAACAAGCGTCTTTGTTAGTCCTGGCACAAAAACTGGTCAAACTATCCCAATCCCTTCCCTAATAGTACATACAGTAAAAACCTGCTATAATGGATGGGCAGTTTCTCATCATTTTATCAGCAAGCCTGATTGACATGGGCATCCTGAGGCAATGCAGTAATTTCCTCATGAATACTGACAGCCACTTACTCCTAAAACAAATAAATACCTTATGTGAGAGATTCAATTACACTATGAAATTGGAATCAATTCTCTCACTTAACAACAAGCCGTGCATTAAACAGGTTCTCAGTACACACACTCTTTATCTCACACAAAATGAGGTCACGACACATAAACCCACATATGCAGAGGTACTCAATAAAAGCCTACCAAAAGATCAGAGACCTCCCAATGATAAACCAATTTCAAACACTGCTATGCAAATAGAAACCACTACACATAAAAACACATACACCAGTGTCTCTGCAAATAAGCCCCTAAGGCAAAACACCTCAAAACCTAATGTCTTTGTCATAGGTGACTCCATAGTGAGACACACAGATGTCCCACTCACCAGGCTGGTCAAGGAGAAGGTCACGGTCAGCTGCCTGTCAGGAGCCTGGACCTATCAAATCACACATGCACTCAGCTCACTCAACAACAAGTACCGTTACAACTGTCATAGTCCAGGTTGGGGTAAATAGCTTGAGATGTACCTCTCTGGACTATATGAAGATAGACAATGTCTGAACTCTGAGATTGTGTCCCAGGCAGGTATGACCCTAGTCGTAAGCAGCATTCTACCTTCACCAGTAATGATGCCACAATATAATCAAAAAATTAGACTTCAACAATTGGCTTGTAGTGTCAGGCCAGGGTATCCAGTATCTTTCAGTATGGGAAGACATGGTTGACAGGCCACGCTGCTTTGCCAGAGATGGTCTGCATCTGTCTTCTCTAGGCTTTCGGATACTGGCAACAGCTCTTGCCTCCCCATAGTCCATTTTTAGGCAATGTCAAAGCAACATAATTTCTGACTTAACAAAATCCACTTGAGACAAACTCAAGGTTCTTCTGCTTAATGCTAGGAGTCTAAACATGAAACTGCACTCCCTGGAAGCACTCCTCACCTTGGAAGATGTTGATGTCTGTGCAGTCACTGAGACATGGTTCAAGATCACTGAGAACACCCAGACGTGCAAGACTTACAATGCCTTCCATGTGTTCAGACCTCAAAATGAGCACAAAAAAAATAAAGGTGGAGGTGCATCCATCTTCATTAAAGCTAAGTGCATCTTGAGACTGGTCAAATAGTACAACTCTCTTGAACTACTCCATGTCCAATTAACTGTAGGCAAAATACCATACCACATTTGCTAGCTATAGCTCCCCCACCATGAACTAAGAAAAGCACACTGCCTACCTGGACTTACTGGAGTCATTCCCATACAGCCTAACACCTTAGTCATGGGAGATTTCAACTATCCTTCCACCAAATGGGTAACAAACATGAGCATGAATATGCACACCCAGAGGTTCATGGACTTTGTCAATACAAATCCTTTAGAACAGATAGCCTGCACCCCCACAAAGGGCTAAAATGTTCTAGACATAGTACTCACCAACATGGGAGGGGTCACTGCACTCCCCTTTGTGTGATGCCCTTACTGGTTAGATCAGACCATAAATCAGTTTCATTCAAAGTAACTAGTGAACCTGTTATGATGAGGTAAGGTATTGCCAGCTATGCCAGGAGAAGTAGGGCAGTGGATGTGTAACCTGCCAGCACAGCTTGCTGGAATTTTGTAAAGAATTATATGTCATTTGTATAGCAAACTGATTTGTACAGATGCTTGTGTTGAAAAATGTATTTGTAAAGCTGCTTGTGTTAAAATTCACCAACAGTGCGTCCTGACTATATTGTAACTTGTAACATATGTTTTTGCATAGGACACCAGAAAAGAAGAGGTTAAGCTCAGCCCCAGCTAACCTTTAGAAAAATATCCTGTAGTTAAATTACCTAATTTAGGCCATAAAGATTGTATCTTACAGTTCTGATTACAGCCAGAGACTAAATGCCTGTACCAGAGAATGGTTTATTAGCTCCTGTAGGAAGAGTGGAAGTGTTTTGTGGTTTTGAAGCTTCCAGATGCTATAGCACATCTCAGCAAAGCTCTATATGTGTGTATGGTAACACATATGTGCTCAAGTCTGGTTCAATTTCTAGCAATGGGGGTAGCATGGGAACCAGAAGTCAGATGACCAGATGTATGTGATGTCATTCTGTAATCTAGGACAAAAATTATGTTTTAATTCCAGATAAGATAAAAGTCTCACAGGAGTCTGTTTTTGGAACCTGAAAAAAGAAGGCCCCTTCATGTACTCCATCTTACCTTGCTCTAGTAAGTGACCAGGGAATAGTAATTCTTTAGATCAGTCAGGAAAATATAGTGAGATTAGTTCAGCAGTGTTTTTTGTATCTGTGTGAATCTATTCACCTATATTATTTTTATTATTTCCTGTGTTTGAAACTTTCGTGTTTATTGTAAATAGATATTCTGTATTTTCATGTTATTTTATTATTTATTATTAAATATATTTAAACTTGTTATTGTGGCTGGTCCTTTAGAGACTATTCTAACCTTTGAGTGTACTTATATCTATTTGGTGACTCTATGGCCACTCTTAAAAGCCTTACTGCATTGTTCAAACACTATCATTTGTATTAATGTTAATTTCACTCAGTATAGTTGGGAACCCTCGTGAAAGCCTTAGAGTAGCTGGCTTTGAAGTGTCTGGTGGCAGTGTAACTACCTTATAGTCTGGGAAGAAGGCAGCATAGCTAGCAAATCTGTGCCAGCCATTTCCAGATGTGTGTGTGTGTGTGTGTGTGTGTGTGTGTGTGTGTGTGTGTGTGTGTGTGTGTGTGTGTGTGTGTGTGTGTGTGTGCGTGTGTACAAATAAAATCTCCAAGTGTGTGTGTGTGTGTGTGTGTGTGTGTGTGTGTGTGTGTGTGTGTGTGTGTGTGTCAGCTGCTTGAAGCAATAACACAAAGCACTGGTTTCACAGAGAGAGTGTTGGAGGACTTGGCCATTTGCCTAGGATTCACCTCTAAGGCTGTGCCAGTGGGGAGTCTTACTGGGGACCTGGAGAGAAAAAGACAGAGAGAGAGAGAGAGAGAGAGAGAGAGATCCAGACCCAGGATTGAGTGTGTTCCTTGTGTTCTCATAATGGAAATTGTGCTTAATGCAGAGAGCTGCATCTGGAAACACTGTGTGTATCTATTTTATTCCAAGTGAACTTCTCTGTCCAGTGTCAGTGATGAGGATTCAGGGTTCTTGATTATTGGCCAAGAGAGGGGACATCACACCTGTTACCATCACAGGAGCAGAAAAACTAAAAGCAAACTATAGTCTGCTAACTGGTGGTATAAAAAGTTTTATACCTCTCACAATCACAAACAATGACTCCTATGCAGAGGTGTACACAAATGCCCTTTATAAACACTTAAGCAACTGTACAGACTCAGCGTACTTGACCGGATTAAAAACAGGTCTTCCAGAAAAAAGAAGCCACCCTGGTGAACCTGAAGTATAAATAGATTATATAACAAAAGTAAGAAATTGATGCCTAAGAACAAGGGGGAGCTGACTCAGCTGAGGAAGAATTCCCTCACAGCTTAACCAAGCAAATCAGGAATCTTATAAAGTCCTCTAAAGCTAATTATGAAGGTAAAATAGCATCCCTAGCTAAGGATAATCATAAGGCATTTTTTAACTATGTCTGAAATCTAAAAGGGAACATCTGGCTATGTGCCAAACTGGTAGTAGATGGTACCACTTATACTATAACTGAGGAAGTTGCCAACCTGCTAGCTGATAGATTTGGTGCAAACTTCACTCCTCGTCCCCACCAGTCATACTTCAAAACTTACCTGACACCAGTCCTCTGCCTAGTAATTCTAGAGATAGGTCATATCTGCACTTTCCAAGGCCAAATACAGAACCTAGTGGACCCATTTGGCATTCTCATTAACCATATCTGAGAACTGGCTTAGTTCCACCAGAGTGGAGAATAGCATCAGTAATCCCCTTGCACAAAGGAGAGCCATCAACTGACCATGGGAACTATAGACCCATAAGTCTAACCAGCATCATCTCCAAGTCCATGGAAAGAATCATCATGGACCTTATCAGCAAGGACATAGGCAGCCTTCAAACTCTAGACCTGACCCAGTTTGGCTTAGTTAGGAGTAGATAATGCTTATTAAACCTAGTAGACTTCTTTGAGAAAGTCACCAAAGCCCTGGATGAAGGTAAGACATTGCATACTGCCTATCTTAAACTAGGTAAGGCTTTTGACACAATTCTCCACTCAGGTATCCTTGAGAAACTCTCTCATCTGTGGATTAACTCTTATGTCAGTAGATGGGAATCTAATTTGCTCACTGACAGAAAACATACTGTCAAAGTTGGTGACTCCACCTCTACCAGTAGACCTGTCATTAGTGGCATAGCACAATGATCTGTGCTGGGCCCTTTAATTGTTTGGAATCTATTTCTTGGAAGTCCAGGCTAAAGCAGATGGCCTTTGGCTTACCAAGTTTGCTGATGACTGCAAATTGGGTGCAATCATTGAGTACCCCAACAGTGTTAACATATTACAGGAGGGGCTAACACAGACAAATGACTGATGCCAAAGCCATGTTCTAAAACCAAAAGCAAAAAACTGCATTATTATCCCCTTTGGCAAAGCAGAATTCCCTGCTAATTACAATATTGACAGCACCCCACTAAGTTCAAACCCAGTGGTGCAAGATCTGGGAACACAGATAGATGGCAATCTGAACTTCAACCACCAAGTTTCCACAGTGGTAAGGAAAGCCTTCTACACTGGTCATCAGATAAGTAAGGGCATCACATCGAGGTCTAAGAATGGTATAACTTCACTATACTTGACCATCATCAGACCATTAATAGAGTGCAATGCTTTCTTCTGCATGTACCTCATCAGACACCTGCAGCAGCTAGAGAGACCACAGAGGTCTCTCACCAAATAAACACAGGGCCTCCAAACCATGACTTATATGGATAGACTGAAAGCCCTGTCACTGCCCTCTGTATCATATAGGCTACTGAGAGGGGACTTGTGCATGGCCTACAGGACCGTCTCTGACCCTGCCCTAATGGAAATGCTGCACATCCACAAATCAAATGGCACAAGAGTCACTCACTCAAGGGATCTTAACCTAGCCTATGATATTCCATAAACGAGCAATACTGAAGGAGAAAGTCTAAGGCCACTAAATATTCCACAAAAAAGTATTTATTAAGCACTTTTTGTTTTGCTAAATAACAAAACTTCTTCAGATAAAATTACTAAATCAATGACTTTGTATAAATGCCTTAAAAATCAGTCATATGACAAATTTCTTCCAATAAAAAAACACATACAACTTTGCCCCCATTTCAATGCTTAACCCTACTGTTCCCAAACAATACTATGTTACACATTTGCATCAAGTATTTTAATGAGAAATTACTGTTTTCTAAAATATCTGTAAAAATAAAAAATAAAAAATGAAGTAAGAAATAAATGGAAAATAAGACAGTGCCAACATAAATAATGTACAACAATATATTTGTATATTATATACAACTTGTTGGCACTATCTAGTCAAACTTTTAAGTTTTAAAATACACTGAACTGAGCACATCTCATTTAACCTAGGATGTGCTCCTGCATTTAATCTCAACTGCCATAACAGCTCCAGCCTTTCTAATAAAAGTGACTCAGGACCTCTCCTCCCATCTCGTGTAGTTTGGTCTATTACTTTAAATTTAAAACTGTGTGATGGGCATTCTGAAATATGTTTAGCTAAGGCATTTTCTGTCTTGTTTCTCCTTAAGCTATATAAATGTTCATATACCCTTTCCTTCATTTTACAGTTGGTCTTTCCTGTAAAATGATGGGCATGACTGGCATAAAGCAATATAAACAATAGATTCAGAGCTACATGAAAATCTCTTATTAATCATCTATTTCTTATTACAAATATTACATACTTTACCTACCTCCATGTTTCTACAATAATTTAATGATCCGAATATAGGCATACCCGAGTTTTTCACTAAATGTTTTTTCTTGTCATTGCTTTCCAACAAACATTTTAAATTCCTGCCCCTTTTGAATATAACTTGGGGTAGGTCAGTAAATTTGTTTGTGATTGAAGCCTGTCCTATCAATAGCTTCCAATTTTTAAAAATTATCTTCTTAAAATCTATAGCGTCGACGTTATATGTGAGTATAAACCTATGTCTGTATTCTAAATATCCATCTCCTGCATCATGTGTATCCACTTCATCACAAATGCTAACACCATTTGTATCCTGATTTAGAATGGGGGTGGAGATCCCCATTCCTCACTTACACTCGACTTCTTCTATAAGTTCTCTTATCAAGCTGTTTGGATATCCTCTTCCTAAAACCATTTGTTGTAAATTCTTACATTCTTCCTTAAAGTCACTATCCCTAGTCACCATTCTGGCTGCTCGGACTAGCTAACCTTTAATGACCGAGCATTTCTGTTGCAGGATGACTACTTGTAAAATGTAAAAATGTGTTGGAATACATTTCTTTTCTGTAAATTTTTGAAACATATCTTTTCTCCCCTCTATCTTTGCTTAACTCTATATCCAAATATGCTATACCTTCTTCATTGTAATTAAACATAAATTTCAAAAACTGGGTTGTGGTATTGAAATAATCTACTAAATATTTTGCTGAATTTATATCTCCTTTTATTACAATGAAGATATCATCTAAAACTCTAGTGTCAAAATGTATTAACTCCTTACACTGGGTATTATTCTCAATGTATTGGTGCTCCCAATAAGCCATCATGAGGTCAGAGAAACGTCCACCACATGGTGGCCCCATTGCAATGCCTATGTGTTGAAGGTACATCTCTTTGTCAAATAAGATGTGATTATTAGTTAAAATTATGTCAAGAAGTTCTTCTACTAATGAGATTTCATTATTGGGTGCCCCTTTTCACCTTAACATAACCATTACCCATTCTATTCCTTCCATATGGGGTATTGATGTATATAAATCCCTCACATCAATAGTTAGAAAATTATAATCATCTTTATATTCTAAATTATTAATATTTTGGAAGCAGGTCCAGGAGTCCTTACATATTTGAGTCTCCTGCTTAATGTATTTTTTCAGTATAGTATCTACATATTTTGCGCAAGTGTATGTTATCAAATTTCTAGCATTGACTAAAGGTCACATGGGGGGATTTTCTACACCTTTATGGATTTTAGGTATACTGAATAACATTGGTATTCTTGGTGCAGGCATTGTTAAATAATTAAACATATGGACATCTATTCTCCCTTCAATAAGCATGTCATTTATATAAGATTTTATTCTTGCATAAGCTGTATTCATTTAAAGAAACAGGTATATACATATCACTCTCTATTATTCCTTTCATTTTCTCATTGTAATAGCTTATGTCCATTATAACAACCCCTCCCCCTTGTCAGGTTTCAGTACTCTGACTGGTAAATGCTGTAGTTCCTTCAATAACAGTTGCTCATCTTTATTGATGTTGCACCACTTATTATAATTTTTTCTGCTTTTTTCTACACAATGGGCCGGATTCAGGAAGGCTTGCATGGAGTCTAAGAGTAGAGTAAGACTCCATGCAGCCAACACGTCCGCCGAGTGATCCAGGAAGAGCCGGTAGGGGCGTGTAACAGAGCTTTCAAAACTAGTCCTACACGGACAGGGATTGGATATGCAAATTATCTCAATTGCAGGTGAAAGCTATGCAAATGTGGTAAATTTGCGATCCAGGAAACCCGAACCTGTCCGAGTAGGAGTAGTGTTATTTGCAGAAATGTACTCAGTTGACAACTGAGTACGGTTCTGCAAATAGCAAAACAGAGCCGTGACAGCTCCAAAAAAAGGATGCATTTACAGGAGGAAGCATGCCAATAGCCAAAAATACGGCCATTGGCAATGTGAAGTGATGCAAAATAAAAATAAAATAACTTTTTTTTTTCATCCTGATCTCCGGGGTTTAGGCATAGCGCAGCGCCGCGCAAATGTGCTGCACCCTAAAAAACACAAAATCAATAATTAAGATCCACAAATGTGGATTTTATTGCTAATATGAATTTACAATGCAAGTGAATGGAAGGCTGAAGACAACAAGGGGGGAAGCTCAGTCTAAGAGATGTAACCAAGCATTAGTAGGCAATCTTATGCAAATGAGGGTTAGGATAGTGAATCGCAAGTTTACATAGCAAATGAGCAAAGTCAGTGGAGTGTAGGAGTAGGATAAGGGGAGTAACAGAGTAGAAGATAGGTGACATCACGAGGGGGGCATGTATGAAAGAAGTGAAGCTCACTGGAGCTGAGTGGCATGTGTCAGGTGACATTTACATATCATTGAAAGAGGTGTGTCAACAGGTAGGCTAGGTAAAGTAAAGAAATTGAAGGTGTATGCCGTGGATAACACCAACGTTTCTTGCTGAGCGTACATGCGTGCATGTGCGTGCCAGTAAACCCGAGTAAGACAGTGTGCACTCGTGTTAGCGTGTGTGCATGCGTGTAAGCCGGAGTAAGCATATGTAAGGCTGTGTAAAAAGCTATAAGCATGTTTGTACCAGTGTGTGTGCGTTTTAACAAGAATAAGAAAGTTTTAGTCCATGTAAGCATGTGTGTGCGCATGTTAGCTGCTGTGCACATGTTTGCACGTGTGTGCGCGGTGCTCCCCCCGTGGAAACTGAAAGGAAAAAGGAAGCACACCAAATAGTAGGAAGTTACCAGGGAGTACTAGCAGAGCTAGCAGGTGAAAACAATCAGAATCAGGCAATTACACAGGCAGTACACTAGCCCAGCCCATCCCAGCACTTAAAACTCTGCAAACAACAATCCATTATGTTTCTCTCAAGAGACACTGCAACACTGCAGTAAGCTAATAGAAGTGAAAACTGAAAAAGCTTTACTGAGACAAAGAAATGTTAGGGGCTGCCATTGCTGTTATAAGGCAACATATGCAACATGCTGAGGGTGGTGATAATGCAAATGCTGCTGGACAACCCACAGTGAGGAGACAGAGAGGAGTGCACAGGCCCAGGGTAGCCTACCAGGGGCTACATGAGCTGGAGATGGTGGAGTGCTATAGAGTGGACAGAGATCTCTTGCAGCAAATTATTGATCTGTGCAGGCCACACCTCACAAGCAGCACCAACAGAGGGGAACCCATTCCAGTGGAAACCAAGGTATGTGCTGGCCTAAGAATATTAGCAACAGGTACCTTCCAGAGACCAACTGGTGATATGATGGGGATATCACAGGCATCAGCATCCAGGGTACTGCACCAGTTCCTGGATGCCATGTCAGCACGTCTGTGATCATGTATATTTCCCCAATTCCCCTGAGGAATTGGCCAGCAATATGCATCTCTTCCAGCAAATAGCAGAATACCCTGAGGTAGTGGGTGCAATAGACTGCATGCACATACGCATCAAAGGCACCAGCCAGTGAGCGGGGTAGGGTCTACTTCAACCGCAAGGGCTTCCCCTCCATCAACTGCCAGGTCATGTGTGATGCCCAGGGCATAATACTGAATGTGTGTGCTGGCTGCCCTGGAAGCTACCATGATTCCCATATCTGGCATCTGACGTAGCTGTACCAGACATTTGCCAATGTGGACATCCCACATGGTCACCTAGTGGGGGAAGCTGGCTATGCACTGGAGCCATGGCTGATGACACCCATCAGAAACACACACACACACCTGAGCAGGAATGCCATAATGAGGCACACGCACAAACACGAAATGTAATCGAGCGTGTGTTTGGGCTACTCAAGTCACAGTTCCGGTGCCTGGACACATCTGGTGGAGCCTTGCAGTACTCACCAACTACATGTACCCAAATTGTCATGGTATGTGCCATGCTACATAATATGATCCTGTGAAAACAGCTGCAGCAGGACCAGCATAGGCCTGGCTCAAACAGCCCCCCACCATTGCCAAGGCCATCACAGGTAGAGCATGACTCGGAGGAGGAACAACCTGAGCCTGCCCCAGTAGGCAGAAGGAGGCATGCCCAGTATGCTTTGGCCTTGGCAAAGAGGCAACCTATAGCACATACACTGGCTCAGTAGGAACCCTGGAAATGATACCTCTCTCTGACATGCACATATAGTAAAAGGGATGCCTAAGTTGACACCACCTGCTTCCAAACATGTATAGGGAGTGTAGTATGTGCATCTGACATAGCCAGCCCTGTAGCACGACCTGAGGCATGATTGCCATGTGTTAAGCAATATAAAGCAGTGCTAAACAGCATTTACCACCATGTAGAATATGTAAAGAAAATCGCACACACCAACTAGCACAACTGTGGTAAATGTTGAGTAATATTGGGCAACGTCCAGCAATGTTGGTTAATACTGAGAAATGTTGGACAAGCTGGGTCTAAGTATATGAAGGTCTCTCCAAACACCATTGTATTGGGTGACTTCAACTACCCAAACATTGACTGGGAGCAGTACTCAAGGCCCAACACCCTAGCCCAAAGATTCCTAGAATTTATAAACTCAAATGCTATGGAACAACTAGTCATCACCCCCACAAGAGGGGATAACATACTGGACCTGGTCATCACCAACATGGGGACACTATGCTCCATACCAGAGGTATTCCCCTCATTGGTAAGATTGGACCATAAATCAATTCCACTGGATATCCACATCCCAATCCCACCCACAGCCCAGAAAACCACAGTGATAAACCTCTCAAAAGCTAATTTCACACTTCTCAAAACTGAGGTGGAATCCTTCAAGGCCCCCATGCCAGTGGAAAGTACGGCTCAAATTGCAGATTCCTTTATAAAAGCATTCTATGGACACCTTCAGGAATGCATGGATCATGCTATCCCAAACAAAACCAAGATCCAATCATCCAAAGGCAGGTGTCCTGCCTGGTGGACCCCAGCCATAAATAAGCTGTACAACAGGAGGAGGATGCTATTACATGATAGAGAAAAATCCCTAAAAGGGAACACATCTCTGATCAGTACTAGCAAAAAAATATGATCCCTCATAAAATCATCCAAGGCCAGCTTCGAGCGAGAAATTGCACAGGACACTAAAGATAATCACATGGCCTTCTTTGGTTATGTTAGGAACCTGGGTGGCAACTCTCAGATATGCTCAGAGTTGGTCCAAAATGACAATAAATACACTGAACCCACAGACATTGTCAACATCCTGACAGACAGGTTCAGTGCAAACTCCCCCCCTTCCCCCCTAAAGAGCAAATATCTATCCCAGCAGAATGCTGCCTCCCTGACATCTCAGATGCTCAGGTGAGAGCCACCCTCTCCAAAGCAAAAAACACAGCATCAATGGGACCAGTTGGTGTCCCGGGCTGTGTTCTACATGAACTCCAAGAAGAGCTAAACCCCCACATAAAGCTGCTGTTCAATCTCAGCCTTACTACAGGATATGTACCCAAAGAATGGCGTACAGCAACAGTGGTCCCACTCCACAAAGGTGGTGCCTCTACGGACCCTGGAAACTATGGCCCCATAAGCCTGACTAGCCCGGTCTGCAAAGCTATGGAGAGGATCATCATGGAACTTATAAACAAAGACATTGGGGACCTACAGACACTGGATCCTACCCAATTTGGCTTTGTTAAGGGCAGATCTTGCCTCTTAAACCTGGTCAATTTCTTTGAAACAGTCACCAAGGCCATTGGTGAGGGGAAGGTAGTCCACACAGCCTACCTGGACCTCGCAAAAGCCTTCGACATAATACCCCACTCGGGCATCATAGATAAGCTCTCCAGCTTAAATATAAACCCCTATGTCATAAGATGGGTTGCAAACTGGCACAAGGACAGAACTCACATAGTCAGAATTGCTGGAGCCATGTCAGACTCTAAACCAGTTACAAGTGGCGTCCCACAAGGCTCAGTCCTGGGACCTCTTGTGTTCGGCATATATTTTTCGGAGGTACAGCCTAACAAGAGAGGACTGTGGCTGGCCAGGTTTGCAGATGACTGCAAACTGGGCACCATAATTGACTCTCCAGCTGACACAAGCATCCTCCAAAAGGGTCTCATACAGACAGATAACAGGTGCCAGAGCCATGGCCTAAAGCTAAATGCTAAAAAGTGTATAGTCATACCCTTTGGCAAAAACAAAGTGCCCACAAATTACCACATAGGCAGGAATCCATTAAGTATGGAAGAAGTAATTAGGGACCTGGGGACCCAAGTTGACAGTAATTTCCCCTTTGACAACCACATTGCCAAAGTGGTTAGAAAGACCTTCTATATAGCCCACCTTATCATGAAAGGATTCACATCTACATCGAGGGAGGTCATTGTGCCCCTTTATTCATCCCTCATCAGGCCCATAATTGAATACAATGCCCCATTTGGGATGTACCTTACCTGACACCTGCAGCAACTAGAAAGACCCCAAAAGTACCTCACAAAGAGGATCATGGGGACTCAAACAGATGCTATATGCTGCTCGGTTAAAGAAACTACAGCTGTACTCAGTTGCATACCGCCTACTTAGAGGCGATCTATGCCTGACGTATAAAGCCATGTCCAACCCAGAATTAATGAGCATGTTCCACCTCAGAAAATCCAAATCTTGTAGAGCTATGTGCTCGAGGGACTTGAACCTGAGCACAGAAATAAATTGGACATGCTGGAGGGACATATTCCTAACCCAGAGGCTCCCTTCACTCTGGAATAGAATCCCAGTCCATGTTAGGCAGAGCCCCTCACTGACTCTCTTCAAGAGGAATCTTGACGAGTGGATGGGAGATCGTGGGTTTACCACGGGGATTACTTCGGTGTCACTACTAGACAGAGGCACAGTAAACTAACCTTAAAAAGGGCACAGTAAAATCAGTTCAGGGGGTGGCGAAAGCCAAACACACTCTGGCTAGGCTTGTAAATGCCTTAGGGCAGATAGCCTAGTATGAACCTATGAACCTAAGTAGGGCATAGCTGAACAAAAAGCAACATGTTCATATTTGCTCTACTGGCCCTTAAGCAGTCTGGTATGCTCAGTATGAAAATATAAAGCAGTGATGGATCTCGAACCCAGGATACTGTGCACTATAGGCATAGTATTGAACTACTAAGCCATGACAGTATTGCAGTGGTCAGTTTGTATGAAGAAATGTTGATAAGTCTATGCTAAGTATTCCATGGAAACCCTGCAGGCACAGCATAATCCCTGTCGAGTTATGACACAAAGATGAGTCCCGCAGTAAGAATAGAACCTGACTTTCAACACACGCAGTAGAAATGTTAATATTGGACATGTACACATACATCAACAGATGTAGTGGACCTCAAACAGCAACATACTGAAAGGTCACACTGGGCATGCTCACACACTTGAATAAATGAGACAAATGTCAGGCAACAGAACACTGACAGTCTGAACTGGGCATGCTCACACACTTAGGCCATGTCAACAAAAATCTTCGGATCCACCAATGAGCGCTGTAAATCCAGTAACCACCACGTAGAATATGTCAAATACGAAGTTTAATCCACATAACGCCAGAGTACAAACGACCAAAAATGACAGACATACATAACTACCCAGTGCTGTAGTTGTACAAGAATGTAATATTCAACTACAGAACATACACAACTTGCCAAAAATACGTAGCACCGGAGGACATACAAAAAGGACGCCAAAAACAGTTTAGCGCTTTCAACCAAATGATACTGGTCTTCTTCAGAACTGATTGTGTCAACAAACTACCAGTTTAAATAAATTCATTGGCGCCAAAAAATGTATAATGCCTTAAAGGCACTTGCCTTACTTGCATTTAGGGAATCATGGTGGCAATTATACTTGGATGCCACCAGTCCACCAGGACTAAATGACAGTATATCAACGAAAAGTTTATTATTATAGTTTAATTATCAATTTTCTGACATTGTTTATGTGGTTTAAGTTACCGTTTCACTGTTATTGAGTATTATTGTCTTAAATATGATGATTAGCACTTAGGTATTTTTATCAGATCATATTTGTTTACACACCACTAATCCCCTTCTCTTAAAAGTCGTAGTATAATACAGTTATTTACACAATTAGTCTTAGGATCTGGCCAAGTTCTAGAGCTTCAATACATATACATATATTGTCACTTTTCTATCTACTTATACAATAATGTTTTTAATTTAATTTTCAACAATTTTTAACACTTTTGTATATATATTATTTATGGTGTTTTTAACAATTTTAATCAATTCTAGTATGCACTGAATGTTGGTCCTTAATTTTGAACTTATATTGTTCATACTACTAAAAAACAAAAAATTTTTTACATTATATAATTACATTTTGATTATAGTATTTCATAACATCAACATATTCTGTGCAATATTAGGTATATAAGTTTTACTAAATTCGAATTAATTAGTTTATATATACTTCCCTTTATAGTATTAGTCCACCTACACCAATTTTTATCATTATTTACTAGAGGCACATATTTCTGAGTATTTTATATATTGTCAATTCAAAACCCTTAAAAAACAAATTGTAGTGTTTTTACGTAGCTTTTCAGAGTTACGACAATATTCAGTTGGGACTACAACATTTTGATTTATACTCTTTCAAATAAATATTTTCACATTTATTTTTCATTCATATCTTTTTTATTTATATTTTTTCTACACATATTACTACACTTTAAGCTCACCGTTAATTTCGGTTAGCTAGCACTATGCATTGTACTTTCAATGAGTTTGTACACCCACTGACTAGTTAGTACATCATGGGAGTTATCAATATTGCATTTGTTACAGCCAGGGGCATTACATTTTGACATGTATTAAATGTGGCAATCGGGTACATATACTTTTAACTTACCTTTAACATTCATATTGTTACAATGTACATTATTATTATAATGAATTGCATATAGGTTTTAATCATTTAGCTATTTTAAAAAGCAGTTGTCACAGAGATGCAAAACAAGTGGGTATAGATATTTAATGTGTAGACTTGTACCTTATAGGTGTTATACCTTTTTAGGTGTTGTGCCTTTAAGGCATTATACATTTTTTGGCGCCAATGAATTTATTTAAACTGGTAGTTTGTTGACACAATCAGTTCTGAAGAAGACCAGTATCATTTGGTTGAAAGCGCTAAACTGTTTTTGGCATCCTTTTTGTATGTCCTCCGGTGCTACGTATTTTTGGCAAGTTGTGTATGTTCTGTAGTTGAATATTACATTCTTGTACAACTACAGCACTGGGTAGTTGTGTATGTCTGTAATTTTTGGTCGTTTGTACTCTGGCGTTATGTGGATTAAACTTCGTATTTGACATATTCTACGTGGTGGTTACTGGATTTACAGCGCTCATTGGTGGATCCTAAGATATTTTGGTGTATTGCATCACAACCCTTTTATACTTAGGCCATGTCGGAGTACAGCAGTGGGCCACACATATCAGGCAGTTGCATGTGTTAACCCAGGAACCTCTCACTATCCAGCAATCTGCCCTGTACACACAGTTATAGGACAACAGACACATATATAATATAGTGGAACCCTGTCATAATCAAATATGTTCTGCAGATACCTAAGTTGTTCATAGAAAGTGGGAAAGCAAAGACGATAAAACCTGCAAACAGTATCAGCAATACACATTGTGCATCCTGAACATTAGCATAGGTTCAGAGGTTAATACTAGCCGATCCACCCTAGGGCATGTACAAGCCTAGCCAGAGTGTGTTTGGCTTTCGCAACCCTGTCAAAGTAGAACACTGTGCCTGTGAATAGTAGGTCACACAAGATAGCCCATTTACGTTTAGTGTATTGTGCCTCTGTCTAGCAGGGACCCAGAAGATATCCCATGGGTAAACATACGATCACCCATCCACTTGTCAAGATGTCTCCTGTAGGTGGTCAGTGGGTGGCTCTGCCCATGCAAAACTGGGATTACAATCCGGAGTGAATGGAGCCTCTGGGATAAGAATATGTCCCTCCAGCATGTCCTATTAACATCTGTGCTGAGGTATATGTCCCTGAAATGTGTAGCTCCAAGGGAGTCGGATATCCTGAGGTGGATTATGTCCATTAAATCTAGGTCAGATATTTCCTTAAACTACAGGCAAAACAACACATCCGTGTAGGTGGTAAGCGACGGAGTAGAGCTGGAGTTACTGTATCTGAACTGTGCAGGGCATCCATGTGAGTCCCTGCATCTGCTTGTTGAGGAACATTTGTGGCCATTACAGTTGCTGCAGGTGTCGGGTAAGGTACATCCCAAATGTGGCATTGTAACCAAGCATGGTCGTGATGAGTATAGGGGCACAATGACCTCACTTGATCGACATGTGAAACCATATGGGGTAAGGTGGGCTATATAGAAGTTCTGTCTAACCACTTTGGCAACGTGATTGTCAAAGGTGAGAGTACAAACAAGTTGTGTCCCCAAACCCCTAACAACTACTACCGTATGTAATGGATTACTACCTATGTGGTAGTGTGTGGGCATGTTGTTATTCCCAAAGAGGATGACTATGCAACTAATGGCATTTAGCTGTAGTCCATTGCTCAGGCACCAGTCATCCTATCTCTGTGAGACCCCGTTTGAGTATGCATGTGCCAGCTGGAGAGTTGATTATGGCACCCAGTTTGCAGTCATCTGCGAACATGGTCATCCATATTCCTCCTGTGTTAGCCGTACGTCACACAAATATATACTGAACAAGAGAGGTCCCAAGACTGAGCCTTGTGTGATGCCATGTGTAACTGGTGTATAGTCAGACATGGCACCTGCAATACTGAGCATGTGGGTGCTACCCCTGATCCAGGCAGCAATCCATCATGTGAGATATGTGTCGATATCGATGCCAGTGAGCCTATGCATAATGGCTGAGTGGGGTATTGTGTCGAAGGGTTGTGCAAGGTCCAGGCAGGCTGTGTGGACAACCGTCCTTACACCAATGGACTTGGTAACTGTTTAAAGAATATGAACAGGTCCAGGAGGCAAGATCTACCCACAACAACACTGAAATGTGTAGGACCCAGTGTCTGTAGGTTCCCGATATCTATGTGCATGAGTCCCATTGCAATACGCTCCATAGCTTTGCAGAACAGGCTAGTTAGCCTTATAGGCCGATATTGTCTGTGGTCCATTGTGGCAGCAACTCTGTGGAGCAGGACCACTATCACTGTATGCCATTCCATGGGTACATATCCTGGAGTAACTCTGAGATTGAACAGTGACGTAATGTGAGGGTTACGTCTGTCATGAAGCCCGTGTAAGATGCAGGCCGGGACACCATCTGGTCCCATTGATGCTGTGTTGTCCACTGTGGGGAGGGCAGCACTCACCTGTTTATTTGTGATGTCAGGGAGGTTACACTCTGTTGGGATGGACAGTAGCTCCTTAGGGGGGATGGGGGGGAGACATCTGCACTGAACCTGTCTGCCAGGATGTTGGCAATGTCTGTGGGTTCAG
Source organism: Protopterus annectens (assembly GCF_019279795.1). NCBI lineage: Eukaryota > Metazoa > Chordata > Ceratodontiformes > Protopteridae > Protopterus > Protopterus annectens. The sequence continues at coordinate 947,335,752 of NC_056732.1, forward strand.
GGTATGTTTAGTCAGTATTCAGTAACTCACAGCATATCAGTGAGTGTCCACCCAGGTACCTGAATTAACTGAAGAAGGCCTTGTGAGTGTCCTACGTGTCTGGTGCAATTGTCCGTTAGAAGTGGGCCTGACATAAATACATGAGTGATTATAGCTGTCTCCTAGTACAGATCACAGATGCCTTCCCTGCCTGGGATTGTGCTCTATCATGTAGTAGCATCCTCTTTTTGTTGCATAGCTTATTAATGGCCAGGGTCTACCAGACAGGTCCCCTGCCATTGGAGGAGTGAGTCCAGTTGTTATTTGGGATAGCACGATCCATGCAGTCCACTAGGTGTCCATAGAATGTGTATGTAAAGGATTCAGCAGTCAGAGCCATACTTACCACTGTCCCAGGGTCTCTGAAGGATACCACCTTGGTTTGGAGAAGTGTGACGTTTGCTTTTGAGAAGTTCACCAAGATTACCCAGGATGGGTGTTTGGATGGGATATGGATGTCCAGTGAGATAAATGTATGTTCTGACCTTACCAATGAGGGGTATATCTCAGGTGTGGAACATAGAGTCCCCATGTTGGTGATGATCATGTCCAATATGTTGTCCCCTCTTGTAGGTGTGGTGACCGGCTGTGCCATAGCATATGAGTGTACAAATAGTAGCAACTGTTGGGTGAGGGTGTTGGGGCCTGAGTACTATCCCCAGTCAATGTGTGGGTATTTGAAGTCACCCAATATAATGGTGTTTGGGGAGACCTTCATATTGTCCAGTGTTCCCAGGAAAGCCGAGTGTGGTTCATGAGTTTGGGAGGGTGGTCTGTAGCAGGCAACAAACCAAAAGGCAGATATGCACAATGTTAGGTGCATATGTATGGTCTGTGATGCTTTGTGCAGCGCTACCAACCTGGAGGTATGTGTATCTGTGATGTATATGGATACTCCCCCTGTTTGTGTTGGCCATTCCGAGTTTTGTGGTCAGAAAGCATGGTATGAAATATAACCTGGTAGGGCTGGTGTGCATTTGGGAGCCTGAACCAGGTGTCTGTTAGTGCACAGATATCGCTGTTGCCCATACTGAGGAGATTCCTGAGTGGTCGCAATTTGAGGCTAACACATCTGGTGTTGAGCAGCATTACCCTCAGTGTCATGTACTTTGTAATGTCTATGGAGGTGGGTTTGTCTTTTGAGCCCCGCTTAAAAAAGGCAGTATGGTGGTAGCAACTGCCTTAGCCAGTATTCGAAAGTCCAAGGGTGACAGGTGCAAGCTGTCCATAGGGAAGCTACATGGCATGTCGAGCATGTCACCCCAGGCTGACAGACACTGTATCCCCTGTGAATGACACCAATATGTTACCCAACTGTTAAACATGATCAGTTTGTTGGTATACTGTGACATCATACTTTGTGAGTGTAAGATGCTAGACAAGGTCAGGGTCATACTGGCCTGGGCTACATGATCAGAGAGTTCCTCTATGTATCATGTCATGTGGTCCAGGGAGGGACGTCTGAGGGTGTATGCACCAGCATGGACAATGATGGAGCCAGTCCTGCACTTGCTTTGGAGTGACCTGAGTGCATGTGTTATGTTGTGGATCCTGCCACCTGAGAGACAGCTCAAAGTGACTATTCCCTTGTTTGGCCTGGTGAGTGGGACGTCAGTGTGTCTGACAATAAGTGTTACCTATTACAAGTGTATCAGGTGTGTTGTTTAGCCCGAAGGGCAGTGACTGTGTGGCACACTGACATTGTGAACTATGTGATATGTGGGTATTGTAGTGGGGTAGTATTTGTTTGTGTGTCTGCTTTGGAGGTCTCTGCTGCTTAGGCAGAGTTTATGTAGAGCCTCCGAGTATGTTTACGTGTGATAATGTGGTTTGATTGCTGTCGCTATAGGTTTATGTGAGACTGATATGTGGTGTGTGTGGTTACCTTCACCACCTGATAGACTGTGCCAGTCATGGGTCGAGAGAGCTCAGCCTCCTGTATGTCAATATTGTTGCATCTCTCACATATATCTGAGTTTGTTGGGAAGAGGAGAGGGTTGTGTGTGTACATGAGGCAGATGTGACATTGTGTCAAAACCACAATATTCACTAGCTGGACTGGAGAGTACACACGAAACCGACCCCCGGACATGCCAGGATATTATGATGACATACTCCGTAGCCTGATCGCAAAGGACCAGTAGGGTGTTAAGTGTGTAAAAGAGTATAACAGGGATTAGTGCTCAGGTTTGTTGGTGTTTGTAAAGAGTAGCTGAGAAGGATTCCAGACTGAATCATGACACCTCCTTCAGCTATGTCATAAATAGCAATGTACACTCATATATATCCTGAGTCAGGACCAGCTGTACCTGACTGACAATGCCAACATCCTGTCAGACAGGCCCATATAGACATACCCAACTCCCACTGACCATAGTCCCAGTCATCATACCAGGAGATACCACATGTAGAATGGCTGAACAGCTCCCCCCAAAGCCAAAAGCATGGCAGCAATTGGATTACATTGTTTCCCAATATGTGTCATGCATGAACTACAGAACAAACAGACCCTGCACCTGAACAGTCTGTTGATCCTCACCCTCTCCACAGGATCTGGAACCATTGAATGTGTTACAGCAACATATGGCACTCCCCACATGTGTAGGTGCACAACACACCATGGGAAGTATAGTCCAGTAAGCCTATGAAGTCTGATATGCAAGGTCATGGAGTCCATCATGGTTGAAGTCATACACAGAGCTATTGAAAGCTGACAAACACACAACCCTACCAACTGTGGTGTGTTCATGTGCAGATCATGGTTCCCAAACATGCTAGACTGTTTGCAAGGTAGACACCCAGGACATACATCACTGAACAGAGCTACACATGTCCCACATAGACTTTGAATAGCCCTTTATCAACACCCTTGACACATGTCGTATCCACAAAACCAACAATCTGTGCATAAATATGTATTGGCATATGAAGGAATGTCAATGTGTCCACAGATAGATCACACAAGGTAAGAATTATGGGGTCCTGTTCAAGCTGTTGACACCTGCCGACCCACATGGCTCATTCCTGGGATTGCATAAAACAAAGTGTACACACATTACCATGTTCAGTCTGATGATGTCAGAATCCTACAAATATAGCAGGAGAACAGAAGCCACCCAGTAAAGTGTACAGACGTTGTGTTAATGCGTATGTCTCTAGTATTATAACATAGTTAGGTAGGGATTTGAATCCTGCAAGTGCTGACAGTGTGTGTGTGTGGGGGGGGGGTGTGTGATTTGGGGGGGGGGAGATGTGTGATTTCCTGTGAAAGGAGTTCCCTTTTTCGAGACTGGGAAAACACATTAAAAGAGGTACATTTCTCTTTGGAAAGTCTGATGATGTCAGCATCCTACAAATATAGCAGGAGAAAAGAAACCACTTAGTAAAGCATATAGCGTGCCGTGTTAATGCGTATGTCTCTAGTATCATAACATAGTTAGGTAGGGATTTGAATCCGTCAAATTCTGATAGTGTGTGTGGGGGGGGTTGGGTGTGTGTGATTTCTTTTGAGAGGAGTGCCCTTTTTGGAGACTGGGAAAACACATTAAAAGAGGTACATTCCTCTTTGGAAAGTCTGATGATGTCAGCATCCTACATATATAGCAGGAGAATAAAAACCACCCACTAAAGCATATAGCGTGCCGTGTCAATACATATCTCTCTAGTATCATAACATAGTTAGGTAGGGATTTGAATCCTGCAAATACTGATAGTGTGTGGGGGGGGGTGGGTGTGTATGTGTGTGATTTCCTGTGAAAGGAGTGCCCTTTTTGGAGACTGGGAGAACACATTAAAAGAGGTACATTTCTCTTTGGAAAGTCTGATGATGTCAGCATCCTACAAATATAACAGGAGAATAGAAACCACCCAATAAAGCATAAAGCATGCCGTGTTAATGTGTATGTCTCTAGCATCATAACATAGTTAGGTAGGGATTTGAATCCTGCAAATGCTGATAGTGTGTGTGGGGGGTGGGTGTGTATGCATGTGATTTCCTGTGAGAGGAGTGCCCTTTTTGGAGACTGGGAAAACACATTAAAAGAGGTACATTCCTCTTTGGAAAGTCTGATGATGTCAGCATCCTACAAATATAGCAGGAGAATAAACATCACCCAATAAAGCCTATAGCGTGCTGTGTTAATGCGTATGTCTCTAATATCATAACATAGTTAGGTAGGGGGTTGAATCTTGCAAATTCTGACTGTGTGTGTGTGCTTTCTGATAAGAGAAGTTCCCTTTTTGGAGACTGGGAAAACACATTAAAAGAGGTACATTTCTCTTTGGAAAGTCTGATGATGTCAGAATTTTACAAATAGAGCAGGAGAATAGAAACCCCTCAGTAAAGCATATAGCGTGCCGTGTTAATACGTATGTCTCTAGTATCATAACATAGTTAGGTAGGGATTTGAATCTTGCAAATGCTGATAGTGTGTGTGTGGGGTGGGGGTATGTGTGTGATTTCCTTTGAGAGGCGTGCCGTTTTTGGAGACTGGGAAAACACATTAAAAGAAGTACATTCCTCTTTGGAAAGTCTGATGATGTCAGCATCCTACAAATATAGCAGGAGAATAGACACCACCCAGCAAAGCATATATCGTGTCGTGTTAATGTGTATGTCTCTAGTATTATAACCTAGTTAGGTAGGGGCTTGAATCCTGCAAACATGGACTGTGTATGTGGGTGATTTCCTTTGAGAGGAGTGCCCTTTTTGGAGACTGGGAAACAAATTAAAAGAGGTACATTCCTCATTAGAAAGTCTGATGATGTCAGCATCCTACAAATATAGCAGGAGTAGAGAACCCACCCTGCAAAGCATATAGTGCGCCGTGTTAATGCATATGTCTCTAATATCATAACATAGTTAGGTAGGGGTTTGAATCCTGCAATTACTGAGTGTGTGTGACACAGTTGGTCAATGCAGTGTGGGTTTTGCTTTTACTATGGTATGCCATATCATGATTAAAACAATATGTGCATTGCACACATCAGGTATCTGCGTGGCAAATAAATATGTGTACATGTGACCTCAATCAGTACACAGGTGTAAAGCCTGCATACTACATGAATACATTTGTTTCCTTTGACAGATTGTGCCACTGCTTCTCAGATCGTAGGTCACATATGTATGTATGTGACAAGCCCAGCCACTGTAGTGATCTGTATCTAAGGTCATCTGTGCCACACACACCCATGACAGTTACTATAGAGTACTGTGAGTGAGGGTACATGCCTGGGGTATATGTCAGACATGTTCATACACAACAACGACTGGCAATAATGGACAGTCATTATAGGTGTACAACAGCCCTGTGGATATTCATTCAGGCCCCTAATGTCTTATGTGACACACCAAGGGACTCCACAATACCTATGAGTATGTGGATACCAAGGGACAGATGACATAAAACACGTGGCTGTATGTACACATTGTTACCCAACATACATGTTAAGGGCTACCACCTATGTGGTACTGTCAGGATAATATGTATAGTAAATGTGGATGACTATGCCATAGTTGGCTTACTGCTATACAGCATGTATTGGACAACAGGTATCTGTCTGTATGATACCCTTGTGTAGGATATGTGTCCCATCCAGGGAATACATTGTAGGCCAATGCATGCATTTCCAGATGTGGATGGACATATCCCTAGTGTGTTTGCATGTACCTAAGATGGCTATATGCCAAACAGGTGTGGTCCCAGGAATGGGTGGTGGTCAATACCACTGGTCACTGTTATAGTATAGTACCAAAAGGATCCAACTATTATTGAGTTCCCTACAACTGTGTGTTATTTGTCAGGACATCATCTAATGATTGGTTATAGTCATGCCATTGAGGTTGTGTATACTACCAGACTGCAAATCATTGACAGGTATCAACAGTATCACCAACAGCATACTGTCAACCCATGTCATACACATATGTGTACCCATTTCAGTACATATCTGTAGTAGAATGCATATTGGCCATGGAAAGACACTATGAGATGTTAATGTGTACAACAGGGTATGTCACACGTCCCATGTGTCCACTATGCAAGTACATGCAGACAGTGTGCACTCACCATGTTCACAGATGTACACCTGCTAATCTGTAATGCACACACCACACACGTACTGTTCACTCACTAACACATGCTGGCAACACTGTACACTTCAGCCAAGTGGCACATGGGTGGACAATACATACTTAGACCTAACACTGGTGTAAACAATGCTACATTGACAATCAGAGCTGTGATGCATAATGCCTGCTCAGATATACCTACAAGGATATCATTACACTTTCCTGTTGACAACTTGCTAATATTGCTACACTGCTATAATGTCACCCTGTGCATCAGAACCATGTTAACCTGTTCCTGCATCAATGTTACAGATGACAGGAGGTGGCACAGGTGTCATCATATGCACAGGGTGTGTTGTTGGTTTGCCAGAGCCCGACATTGACCCATCCAATCAACATGTGTGTGTGTGTGTGTGTGTGTGTGTGTGTGTGTGTGTGTGTGTGTGTGTGTGTGTGTGTGTGTGTGTGTGTGTGTGTGAGGGAGGGACAACAGTACAGCATGGGCCAATGTTGATGTAATGTGTGTGTGTGTATGTGTGAGCCCTAGTTGTTTGGTTAATGTGTGTGTGTCTGCATGCACACAGCACCACCATGTGGCTGCTATATATGGGAGGTTGTGGGACAGCCACAGACTGTACCTGCTAGGCTGTACAGATCACTGTCTCTGGGCATGGACACGGTACCTGTGCCTGGCAGGGGTGCTATGGGCAGTATTGGGTACCAACCCTGACTGTGTACTATCATCAGAGGCAGAGGTATGATGACTGCACCCATGTCCCTGCTGGGACTGGCCAGAGCCACGTGCATGTGGTCTACTAGGACGGTCAATAGACAGGCCAGCTCCAGCATTTCTGGGGTTGGTACTGCCACTACGGGAGTGGCTGTGATCTGTGTGCCGTCCGCGTTGACTGCCAGCTGTTGCTGTTGCTGGCATGCATCCACGCCGATGTCTCACCCATCCTGCCATGGTCCTGGCTCATGGAAAACACATTGTGGTGGACATCTATTGCCTCCCCCAACATCTATCAATGACCTCGGTGTAATTCCGGATGGCACCGGCAAGGTCACGGATCCTGTCATTGATAGTGGTGTAATGGGCCCTCTGCGCCCTTATTCCCTGTCTGGTGTACCGTTCCATACGTGCCTGTGCCTGCATTACAGCCCAGAACATACTGGAGATTGTAATACCTCTGGAGGCATGTCTACCAGAGGTAATACGACCAGTGGTGCTCTCCCGAGAACCCCTGGACATCCGCCTATGTGGTACCATTCCAGGAATCTGGCTATGGCTGCTGTGAGGGGATACAAGTGCCATGGGTACCACACTCTCCTGGTCAATGCCAACTGTATGCTGTCCTTGGCTAAGCCCATTGGTGATGAGGGATGTATCGGTAGTATGAGTGTGCGCATAGATGGGGTTGAACGCTGTGTACTGTCGATTGGTGGACCAACGACAGACCCTGTCAAACCTTCCTGTGCCAAAGTACATGTCTCATGATCTCCACTATTAGTGGCAGTGACTTCAGGTTCCCTGCTGCTTTCAGCCACCCCAAACTCAGCACCTGTGAGAAGAAGACAGGAAACACACTTTACAATCTGTACATGATGTTAGCACACATGCACACATGAACACATGCACACATGAACACATGAACACATGAACACATGCACACATCATATGACAGGTACACTCCTCACTACAGCACATACACACACACACACACACACACACACACACACACACACACACCAGCAATCCAACACATACTCAATAATGGGTGAAGGTGGGTGCCAGTATCACAAGGCAAACAGTCACCTCACATGTGTCAGCATGCAGAATATGTGTTACTCAAGACCATGCAGTGCAAGTGTAGATGGCCCTATTTAATGACATTATACATGGTTTTGATGCATGTGTGTAGTTGTTCAGTGATTGGCTACACCCTGGAACACAATCTGCACATGGACACAACATTGCTGTGCATGTATTATCAGCTCTGCAATGTCCTGTGCACCATCACTCACAGGTATACATACCATGGCTGCATGTATCTGTGTGACACATAGATTGCCATGTGTGATTACAGTGTCTGTGTCCATAGCAGATAATAGTGGGCACAGGTGTAGCACATGCATGCTATGTACACACACAGGATGAGTGGTGCATGTAGACATGAAGGAATCCCAATGCTCAGCATGGCACTTGTACAGTGGTTATGGTGAGTGTGGGACATATTGCAGATATGTCAGTGCTAGCCATGACATGGCATGCTACACGACTGCAACATTAAACACCACACATACACAATGTGTGTCATGTGACCTATACACCCAATAGCATTCCAGGACATATATGTGACACTTTGTACAGATGGCGACTGCTGTGCATATTGTGTATACTGGCATATGTAAGCACACACACAACATGCTATGCATACTGTGTATAGGTGCATATGTTTGCACACACACAACATTGAGGTGCAAAGCAATGACTGCTATGTCTAGTACTGTGGTCACTGTAACTGGATGGGGTGTAGTACCATGTGCCATCATCATCATGCATCTTGTGGTTACTCATGGCTACTAATGAGTGACAGACCACCGCCTAGCATGCTGTACCTGAACTGCAGTGCCATGGCTACGTTCACAATTACACAGCCAATTTGTACATGGGTGTGTGAGGTGCCCAATAGGGAGCATTGCCTAACACATCTGTGTTATGTGTTGAAGAGTGTTGCATAGCCCCATGATAGGCCTCTACCCCTGAGGTACATTATGTGTGTGGATGACATGTGGGATACTGAATTGTGACCTTATAGCGGGTGTGTGGTAATGCCATATGTAGTATGTTTTTGGTGTACTGTGTATGATAAACATGTTATGTTGTGTACAGCTCTAGCAACTATGCCTATCCAATGTGCAGTACGGTGTTGCCGCAACTGTGTCTGATGCTCTGTGTATTGCATGTCATTTAGGCAGCTACTGACATTACTGAGGTGTGCAACATCTTACAGCAAACATGCATGGCATGCATTATGCGTAGGTATGTTACGTGTACATGGCCTACACCTCACCTATGACATGCACATTTCATTACCAACATTGCAGTTATACCACACTCACCAGCATGGATCGTCTGTCCTGCTGTCACACCAGAGGGACCTACGAGAATATAAGAGAGTTTGTCAGTGGCCACAACTGTGGCATTGCTACAGTGGGTATGCTAAACTACAGTGGAACAACAGTCAACAGTCACAGGTGTAGAGATAATATTCCAAATATCAGTACTGCATAACACTAGGCAGCACAACTGCTAAACACACAGTACACATCTCACATACACATAATCTAACAATACAGTTAACTGTAGTCTACAGATAGGGCATGTTACCTGCTTGCCCCATGTGAACGTACTGGGTGGCTCCGGCCTCCATGACAACACATGTCACAGGTTGTTGCTGCTGTTGTCCAGGACCCACCACGCTTAGGAGCAGCTTCTCCACTCTGGTGAGGGGGGATGAATGGCCACGGCACCACCTGTGGCAAGCTGTTGTCTTTGGATATCAGACGCACGCCGCCGGACATGTCTAATTAAATCACTGCAGTGATGGCATACCTGCTCATATGTCTGGTTATGCATGCCTATGTCATTTATCCAATGAACAAGATCATGCCACAGTGCAGTCCGCTCCTGCTGATGCCGGCTGCTTTGGGAAAACAGCATTGTGTTCTGCCGCACCAGGCTTCGGACAATTTCATCTTCCTCCGTTGCTGTATACAATGGGTTGCGTTGGTGGGCCATCCCATTGAAAAATATATGAACAATATGTGTGAGCGAGTCCTGTGGCACACTTTAAACCTTTAACCAAAGATATCACTTTACTGACATATATACCATCCATTTGTCTGTCAGGGGTTGCACATGTTCACTACCACTTATTGGTTCTTAAGCCACAACTGACTAACAGTGCCTGGCACACTCTATATATCACACCACTATACAACAGTACCCGGCACACTGTTTGTGACACAATGCACAACCTCGGCACAGGGGTATATATCACGCCAATGCACGAACAGAGATGTCATCCATTGCAATGAATGTAAAGTACAGTTACAGTAGTACCAGTCAACCACCCTAGTCATTGATGCCATAGCCCTGCCTAACATATGTGTACAGTTGTTACTCTAGGTGGCATACTGCTGTAACAGAGTATATATGTTGCTGGATACACACGTATACCCTGTAGCACACATATGATTGCAGCCATGGTACAGAAATAATTACACACACATCAGACAAACATACAATGTACCACTGTATGCCAACAGAGATGAGCATTAGCATTACCTGTGTACCATACAGTACTGTGTGCCACTACTTACAAACCCTTATGCCTGAGTTTTGTCCTCTGTGCAGACTACAGGAAACACACAAGACAGTGTTTCCCAGCAATGTGAACACACACCATACTGTGCTGTTTAGGCCTACAGCTTCAGGTAGTACTACAGTTCCTATGGGAGTTGGATTCACCAGCAGTACCACTCACTAAGCATACATGCATTGCTTTAGCCTACAATGAGACACCACAGTCATCAACAAGTAACTACATCACATCGTATGCCATACTAGTATGTCTGCCTAACAGTACAATACACATCTTTTCCTGGTGTCACAGCTAGGATAGACACTACCATGTCAGATACAACTTCACACTAACCTATCACACCTTTACAGACCTTGCACACATTCAGCATTACACTTATTCAACCTCACATAGCAGGTATTGCATTGAGTACATGTGTGAGTGCATAGTGTCATAGGTAGGTTATATGCAATTGGCCCTAGGGCCTACGGTAGCCTAGTCATATGCTACCCTGGCCTTTGACACACATGTACTTTGATTTCACTTGCCCCTGCCAACCAGAACCACAGAGGGGGTTCCTGGGGTGTATTACCAATCTCCCAAACAATCATCAGGGGTATTTATGACAACTGCTAATGAGGAGCCTTGTTTGCTATTGCTAGGTGGTCTATTCCAGTGTATGGCATATCTCTGAGATAGGAACCTATCCCTCCAGCATGTGCTGTTTAGTGAGCTGATGAGGTTTAGGGCCCTAGTGCATGTATCCTGGAGGGATTGTGATATGTTGCCATGGTGGTTGTCACCCAGCTGTGGGTGTGACATACCTCTGTATGTCTGGCAGAGGTCACCTCTGTGTGGCCGGTATGCAATACAGTCTAGATGTGGTTTTGTGGGTCAGTCTGCATAGGGCATCTGTTTACAGCCAGTATTACCCTTTGTGAGGTATGTCTGTGGCCTTTCCACCTGCTGTAGTTGTCATTTGAGGTACATACCACACAGAGCATTGTGATGATTACAGGGGGACACTGACCTATATTTCCCTAGATGACACCCCTGTTGTCATGAAACATATCTCACAGACAGATTACAGGTCTAGTGTGGCACTGTCTTTATCAAAGAGGTGGCTACTGTCCACCTTTGTCCCCTGTTCCCTTTTCACACCTTCAGTGTTGGGTAGATCTTCACCTATGTGTTAGTTAATGGGTACAGTGTTTTGGAAAGGAGGAATGGCACTGCAGTATCAACACTTGTCTACAGTCCATGCCTTGGTCACCACACACCTGTTGCAGTACATATGGCCCCATGTCTCTCTTTCTTTCTCTCTCTCTCTCTCTATATATATATATATATATATATATATATATATACATATATATATATATATACATATGCATATCTATACACATACATGTACACATCCATTGCTGTACACATAGATGTACATATAGGCACATGTACAGTCCACCTTTCATGGTGGGGATATCAGTTATGCGACAGTTGTAGGATGTACAGTTATGTGATTATATTGCACAGTGTTGTGCAGAATGCATGTGGGTGTCCTCGGCCCATGTAGCTTTAGCAGGCCTCACTGGCTGACAAATCAGTCTCACATCATTTAACCAGCACATGACATATATCAGCACTGCATGCTGTTTTCTATGCCACACACTACGACCTACATAGATATATGCACATAACAACCTTCAACGACAGATATCTGTCCACCCTTCACTAACAGTTGCAGTATGTCCCTTGCCCTATGCACATATGCAGATACAGATAGATACGTACTGCTGCCACACATGGATGATTTGCAGTGTGTAGAGTACTCTTCAGGAACATCTACTACATGCTGACACATACATATGAGCTACATACCTTACCTTTGTCCGTGCTCCGTGTCTGTAGTTTTTTTTTTTTTTTTGGTTGGTTGTTTGTTTTCGGTTTTCTCCCTCTGTTTCTGTCTCGGTTTCTCTCTCTGTTGTCTTTGTCTCTGTCTGTGTTTCTCTCTCGCTCTCGCTCTTGCTCTCTATCTCCCTGTACCTGCAATGATATTATTGCATGTGTGGACAGGAGGTACAGCCTGCTTTTCATGGTATCTGCACTTGTGCATGTGACAGCCTCTGCACCAATTGCTGCCCACCATTCAGTAATTGCATACAGCCTGCTGTGTGCTGATTGCATTACTCACTGTGATTGCAGCCCACTGCTATAAAATGCTAGGTTAGGTAGGCGTAGCCCTTTCAGATTTCCAAGGTGGGGCCCATGCTTGTTTGCTCTGGACACCGTTGTGTCAGTCAGGAGGTTGGTATATGTCTCTTATCTGAAGCTAGGGTTGTAGCCAGTGATATGCATGTTGTACTCAAACCTGAATGTTGCTGCTACCAGTACACACTTCTCAGTGTAGACATGTACTCACCCCTCCAAATGCTAACACAGGATACATGGGAGTATGTACTTTCTTTCTGAATTAGACATTTAACTGCAATACAAATGTGGTTAGTGCACGGTATTCCTGTGGCACATGCAGTGTTTGTGAACTGTTATACTGTAATTATTGCGTTACTCACCTCTGAACAGTTTGTGGTTTGTTTGTGTTGACATTAGCACAGGCTGCTCAACACAACTGGACATATTTCAGTACTGAGTATGCCTACCTACACCCTGTTTTTTTGCCTGAATACACAGGTGTGTTTTACCTTTGGGTAGGGGTGCAGAACTGCAAAGAGCATTTTTTATTATCATGTGAGGTTTATCTTGCTGAACATACAGGATTGCTGTGTACCTGTTAGTCTATCAAGGCAAGTAGTCTGTCTGCGTAGCTCCCACCTGTGGACATATCCAGAGGGTAGCTAGAGGTTAGCCTATTATACTTTGTCAGTGCACCACACCAGTCTTTTCAGGACTGGTACATTGGCATTGTCACAGTTAGTTGCTAGCAGTACATGGCTACATCCTGTGATATTTCTGTGTTGTACTCCTACATAAGGGCATGCTTATGGAACTCCTTCCAAAGCTATTTACAGAGTGTGTAACAGAAGTAATGCTGTTATGCCTGTGTGTTTCTGCCTCTGCCAGGCCTCAGATACTCTCAGGTAAGTATTTAAATGGCCTCAGTGAAAGGTACATATATGTTAGATACACCTGCAATATATTACAAACATATTGCAGTTGAGACTTTCTTGGGAATCCGAGCATATGTATACCTACACCTTTTCTGACGTGCAAGCAGTGTCTACTCTCACCTATTGAGATTATTCATTATGTGTGATTCCACACTTGTTTGCCTAAAGTTAGTACTTTCCAGAGTGATTCAGTGGGGCACAGCTAAGTTTTGTTTACAAATCAGGGACATCCCTGTAAAGCAGTCACAGTTGGGGTGTCTGGCCTCTGCCCTAATCAACTTTGCCAGTAGTTATCCTGGTCTGATACTCTGTGGTGTTTGTAAGGTGCTACTGTAACATTATTCCCTGCTTGGATGGCTGGTTCTCTTTTCACAATCATGTCATGCAATTCCACAACAACTGCTGGTAAAGACCCACAGAACAGGATTTGTGTTATACCATTCCTAATTTCCATTTACATTCCCTCATTGTAATGCATGATATATTTATGTCAGCACCAAGTTATTTGCTTATCTGGTATGGCTTAGAAGTAATTCATGGAGTCTATTGTGTCAATGGTCTGAGGTTCGAGACTGGCAGAAGTCTTTTCTTTTGCTGCTGAGCAGAAGAAGGGCCCTTCCGTAGAATGACTAAGGCACTTTTAAGCAGTTGTAAGCGGGTTTGCGACACTTAGCAATACTTAGCTAAGCACACACAAGCACACACTTGCTTAAACCTGCTTACAACCGCTTAAAAGTGCTTACTCCCGCTAACCCCCGCGCTAATTTCTTTTAAAGAAAAGAAAAATGGGGAGATAGGAAAGTGGTGAAAAATGGGGCATAAAGAGGAACAGACAGTAGGTAAACAAGCTCAGGATGTGCAAGACGGGTGTAGGGAAGGTCCATAGTTGCCCATTTCTTTACCAGGAACAGATGTGCATATGCAATAAATTTGGAGTGAAATTTGAAACCTTCCACCCCTGGGAGAGAGGTGAGGACAACAAAGTATGTTGTATTGCCAATTATAATTATCAGTTTACATGTCCAGTTGACATGTGTGCAAAATGGACAGCTATGTATGGGGCGTAATTTTTTTGTGGGTACAGATTGCCCTTTTTTTTTTTTTTCAGGTGAGAGTGGAAAGTGAGGTAGAGGAAGTAGGTATGTTCGTGGAGGTAGGTTGGGGAGGTAAACAGACAAGACAGACAAGACACATACAGGGGCGGTGTATGACACATGGAGTGGGTGAACACAATTGACGGGGATGGATGTTTGGAAATCGCAAGCCCATGAGCCCACAGATGGTAACAGTGGAACTGAGATCCCCACCCATGGGCAGTCACCACTGCACCTTCACAGCCCCGAGGGTGGCTGCACTGGGGGCTGCGTAGGATGGGCAGGCTCACCCGTGAGATGCACCACTCTCACCTCAAGCTGGCGTAGGGGATCAGCGACTGAACACTCGATCTCCCTACGCACCACATCCCGGACCCTTCGAAGGATGACAAGTGGTCCTTCTCCGCCCATACTCGCTCGGGGGGGGAGCCCCATCCCCTGCAGCACTTCCATCCGAAGGTGGCACAGGACCAACAGAGGAGGGGAGCCCAGGCTGGGTACCGGACCTGCTGGTGCCAGGTGCACTCGCCAGCTGAGGAGGGACAGGTGGGTCTGCTGGGACCGGCCTTCCCATACGTTCTGTGATTAGGTGTGTTTAATTACAACATAAACAAAAGCATTCCACATTATTTGTAACAGCGTAATATTCCCATTAACCCAACACACCAAGGTTCCAACAGTTGAACAGCAGGCATTGCACATGCATATATTGAACGACAGTGGATATTCCAACAGCATGCAGGGATGTTTGGTAGCAACAGGCCACCATGATTGTGGTGTTTGAACAGGGCACATGCATCAACGTGAATGCAAATATTTATAGAGCAATAGGACATATGTCCCAACAAATATTTAAGATTACACATACCCAATGAGGTGTGGGATTGCATGGTTTATGCACATACAGTAGGGTGTAGAAAAAAAACTCAATTAACATCTTATAATTACTTTTAGTCTACACTACATTCCTAGTGACTGCAAGTGTTTATTTCTTACATGTATTATTACACTTGCCATCATGCATTAGGTTGTGTAATGGGTTTGGCTAGTTCAATATATGCCTGACCTATATCTGACATACTAACTGTCCAAGATGCGGATGTTACTGCTACATATTCCTTGATAGCATTTATATTTCTTTATCTACATATCTGGATGTTTTCACATGACATTTTCACTTCTATTTGTACAGAACCCTGCATTTCTTGACACACACTCACATTTCTGGGGAACAAATTAACATGCTACTCGTGTGCCAGATTTACTTATGCATGCCAGCCAGTAACTGACTGTTGAGGACTGTATATATGCTTCACAGCTACTAGCACTTCCATTACCCACTTTATATGGGACTGCAAAACTCTGGGTTGCCAGCACTTTTTAAAACAGTACTATTTGTATAATGCAAGGGTACAACAACATTTCAAACTAAGTGACACAGACACACTCTGGGTTTTAGACATTTATTAATGACATTACACACTTTTCCACAGGCTCACTCCTTTATTTGTTATAACGGTGCATATGGAAGACATAGTCAAGACATATTATACCTTTATTAATAGGTTAGAACACTCTTTTTCAGGCTCATTCACTTATTTTATATTCAGAGATATTATTCCGGACATATGTTACCTTTCTTTATGGGTTACTATACTCTTTTTCTGACTCTCTGACGTTTTTATCTGACAATACATGCACAGGACTTATTCATGCCATTTATGGCTGCATTATTGTACTACAACACTTTATTTCATGCTCTCTCCCCTATTTTCTATAACAAAACATGCAGAATTTTCACTAACCTGCCTGGTGGTGCAGCCTTAGCAGCCTATCTGCATAGGCTTGCTGATTCGCAGCATGGTCACCTGCAGCTGTAAAGTAAATTAAGGGATATTGAGATATACCTATCTGTTATACAGAATCAATTATCAGTTCCTACATACTGCATTCCATGGCTACCTATTCAGTTGTGGGGCATCCTGCATCCCATGGGCCTCCTGTATCCATTGGTTCAGGCGGTCCTGCTTCCATCTCTTCAGGTCTGCATGGTGGTTACGGACCTGCTCACCAGTCCGAGGAACGTTTGTGACACTGGTGAGGTCATGAGCTAACCGGTTCCAAGCCTCTGCCTTGTACTCCGTCCCTTGGAACTGACGCTGCAGGAGTCTTGACTCAAGACGGTGGACAAGGAGCCAAACCATGTATTTTGACTCCTCGATGCCCCAATGTTGTGCTCGGAAGTGTGTACCCTCTCCAGCACCAGCCATTCTAACTGCTGATGTGAGCTACAATCAGTTATGGCGAGTATTCCCACCTATGGGGCTTAAATATGCCGCATTTCCCACACTTTTTTGTGATTGGCCATTTTTGAAAATTCTCGGCTGACTGCAGACCTGTTTAGTAATGGTTAATCTACCATTACTAAGTATATGTATGTTAACAGTGGCTGCATTGCATAAGTTGTCATGGCTTAGTAGTTCTGTGCTTTGATTATGATGCACAGAGTCCTGAGTTCGAACCTTGTCATTCATTTTATTTTCATACTGTCCAGACAGGCTTGGGGGTGTGGCTGCATTTAAGCAACTTTGCTCTATGTTGCTCCACGGTGCCCTACAGTGTCCTGGTTGGCACGGCGCGCACGCCGGCGCAAACACATTGCGCTGGTTAAAGGGCTATTTCGCTATGGGCACCTCTATTGCGCTGGGTAAAGTGCTCTTAAACTTTGGGCAACTCTATTGCACTGGGTAAAGTGCTATTAAACTATGGGCACCTCTACTGCACTGGGTAAAGCACTATTAAACTATGGGCACCTCTATTTAAAGCGCTATTAAACTATGGGCACCTCTATTGCACTGGGTAAAGCGCTAGTAAACTATGGGCAACTCTATTGTGCTGGGTAAAGCGCTGCTTAACTGCAAGCAATTATGTATCAGGATCTTTTAAAAATTTAATATTTTGTTCACTGATACATTGGCCATTTCACTGCTTTTTACTGATATTTAATCATATGTGTCAGGTATTATTCCATGTACTGATTTAAAACATAAATAAGAAGGGGAGTGGTGGGATTCAAACTGTGAATGTCTCTTCTTTGTGCAAACATGCTACCATTACACTATTGCTATTTGGTGTTATTTGCATAAACATTCTTTCTTATGCTCTTCCATGTCGGAATTGCTAACTACAGCTAAGCAATGGGCACACCCGTGCACACACGCGCAAATACGGGCAGCTATTTCGGGAATTTAAAAAAAATAAAATTAATTATTTTACTTTTCATAACTGTGATGGGGGTTTACAATGTCAGGGAGTGTGGTGTTGGGTGCAAGGACATTTGAGCTGACTCGCTCTTGTGTACTTTCATTTTCCTTTTCCAAACCTTGCAGGTGTGTGGTCATTTAGACTGCTCGGCATTCAGACACACCCCCTGCTTTCCTACCCGGTCTGTGTAAGACTTATGGTTGAGTCAGCGTGCCCTCATGAATATTCATGGCACGCTGACATCATACCGTTCAACTGCTGCCTCTGAGTAAGACTTATTAAGTCTTACACGGAGGATTCATGAATCCGGGGGAATGTCTATACTCCAACTCACATACTTTTTCAAACACACACAACAGTGGGTGCAGTGGTGGATTATAAGTACTCGATATAGACAGTTCCTGAGTATTCCTTACATCATTTCCAAATATAATGGACAGGTTTAATTTATGAATAAAACACTTTAGTTCTATCAATGCAATACAGATATCAGCATGTGAGTCTGGTTCAAAAGTGTACCCTTTCAATACTACTTCAACTAATTCATATTCTATGGAAAAAGATGAATAATTATAAACTTTAAAGTCTCCGACTCTGTTGTAAATCAGTGTACAGTTGGTATTATTGTTAGAGTCTATTACGTCCTGCACTTTTTCATTCTCCCCTGTTGTTGTTTTGGAATTGTTGGTTGTGGTGTGGATTGTGGCTCTTCCCATTGTTTGTAAAATTTGAACTAGTAACGCCGATGTTATTCCCGTTATTGTTTCTCTCACTGACATTTATTTGCTCATTTTTATAATTAGAAGCAGTTCTCTAACTTCTTCTCAAGGGTACAGCTGTCCTCACCTCTCCATGTTCGTTGTTTACGCTAGGTGCCGTCACTTCACTGGGTATGGTTCTTATGGTTCCTTCCTGTACCTCGTCATGCCCAATCGAATTCAGCCTTTGTGATGCTGGTGTATTTGGATAGGCTGTACCTCGATCATATTCATTCCTATCCTATTCAGTTTTTTCAGCTTTGTTTCCCAGAGTTTGTTTAAATGCTGTTCAATACTTGAAAATATACGCTCATAGTCAAAGTGGTACCGCTCAAAACTGGAGTCCGCTTTAATAGCGTCATTCAATTCCAAGATTTCTTTCTCAGTTTTATCTGCTGTGATCTTATAATGTTTAATTATCAGTTCTAAAAGCTCCAATTCATGCTGATTAAACATATTGATAAGGTCTTGATGAAAAACAGACCCTGCCTCCAAACCATTCGGATATTGCCATACCCGAATGCCCTTCGGTACTATTTTTTTCTTTGATGCACTCCTGAAAGTACATCATTTCAAGATGTAATTTTTTGAATTTCAGTACTTTTATATCCAGTGCTTTCAAGTGAACAATGATGTCGACACTTCCTCCAGCTGGGTTCCTTTTGATAGTTCTGTTATGCTGGCCATTTAGTAACACAGGTTCATTCAGCCAGTTGTTTAAGTTCAGGGTCCCAATAAGCCCCAAGGTGGTCACTCGATCCGGTAGTGTAATGGAACTAGCACCTGGATTATTAGTGCACTGTACATTACTGTTCATCATGTTGTTTGAGGTCCCTAAAGCAATAGAATTGGGGGATGATGTACCAACAGATGAATAGCTAGGTGTAGGTGAATGTATCCTACCCTGTTCGCCAGTACTACTTCTTCGAGAATTTTGAGTTGGGTACTGGCTCCCGGTCATAGAATCCAGCCTTGTAGTCAAATCCTCCACACGCTGAGATAGCATTGCTATAAGTGCAGTAACGTCACATATGTCATTATTAGAAGTTTGTGAAAGTCTTGGACTCCCCACTCCTTCTGTAGCCATACCAAATGTCTTTGAACTGAAAACTCCACATAAACTGTTGAAAAATTCCACAACGGAGAAATATTGAAGGAAAAACTCGAACGCCACTGAATATTCCACAAAGAAGTATTTATTAAGTGCTTTTTGTTTTGCTGAATAACAAAACTTCTTCAGATAAAATTACTAAATCAATGACTTTGTATAAATACCTTAAAAATCAGTCATATAACAATTTTCTTCCAATAAAAAAACACACACTTCATGTTCTTTTTCAGGTTGTTTTGATGTATTGCATGTTTATTTCTACACATAACACAGCATTCAGCTGAAACTGCATATAATTAAGCCAAGTCATTTATAGCAAAACGTCAGAATGACCCAACTGATGTCAGCTATTTCCAGTCGGAATCTGCTATAGTACAGTTTTCTGTACTTACACTAAATTATCATAATATGTCACATGCTAGTACAACTCTAGCATTATTTCTTCATATGCATGTTTTTGCTTTTTTAGCATAATGAGTTTTATATTTGTTAGAGAGCAACATATTTCTAAAAATGCTATCTATACTAGCTTACATTTTAGAAATTAAAAATGTGATATAGTCAGGTAAATGTGTATACATGTACTTGCAATTATGTTATTGCAAATTGCATTATTGTTTTTTAAGAAAAGTCTCATTGTTTTTTCTGTTCAGCTCCTCTAACAAAATTTTAAAATAAAAGTCAGGAAAGCATCTGATTTTATTCAGAGATTACTAGACTGCATAAATACATTCCACTCATAAAACAAAATGTCAGATTCCCAGTTGAATTTGGTGATGCATTAGACTTTTACTGAAGTGGCGACCCCTAACCAGGAAAAGCTGAAAGAAGAAGAAGATTAGACTTTTACTGAAGTATTAAAATCTGGCTATGAAGTAAAGCCCTTTGTAGATACTAGGTGACTGAAGTCTGATTACTGACTCAAAAGCCTGTTAGCTGGGACTGATGAGAGTGAACAGCAGCTGTTGGCTTATCTATCCTGGGAGGGGGGTGGCACCTAGTGAGAGTGCTAGGTATTAAATCTGTGGATCATGAGCCTGTGAACAAGCACTGCCACTGTGACTTCACACATAACTGAGGGAGCATGAGGAGGCAACCCCCCTACTGCAAAGCTGCAGTAGCAGTGCTCAGAAGAGACACCAAAAAGAAGGGTGAGCTCCACGGGGAGGGTAGGAAGCTCCTCAGGACAAGGAAGCTGCCCTGCACCTACCACCTCACTCTGACCATTGTAGAATGAATTGGCCAATTGAGCTTTCTGTACAGAAATGAATAGCTCTTAAGGTTCTCACCTAGCCTGGAAATGCCTGGCCTGCAGTCCCAACAGAACAAATGATCCAGTTGGATGGTTGGATGCAGGTAGAGTAGTCCATGTGCCATTCCTATGGAGTACAAAAAAGAAAATCTGACTATGAAATGCATTTTCCAGGCTGATGCAATGGGTGGCTAGAGAACAAATGTAAATTTTAGTTCAGTAAGAAGACATTTATTCCATTGTAAATTTCAATAAAACATTATCCCGTCATCTTATAAGTCACTTATTAAAATACAATATCCAACAAAAGTAATGCAATCAGAACTAAACACTTCCTTTTCCCTGTCACTATGGGACTTTGGCTATGACCCAGGCTGCCCAAGGTCAGTTAGCAGCATGGGTGCTGGAGGAGCCAGACAGGTGTGGATGGGCTTGAGTGACTGCCGATAGCTTGCTCATCTTTGGAGTAATGGAATTGGTTACGTTTGTGGCACTGGTGACACCTACCAGTGAGTGGGTGTATAACTTGTATACTGACAAATGGATCTCTCCTTTGCAAAGTCAGGAGAAATAGGGAGCATGAGTAGGAGAATGCATGCTTCCTTCACCCAATCAGACAGTAAATGAGTGTCTGCAGGTTGCCCATTGGATAATGGATACACCACTCCTTAGGACCTAAGGATGGCCTACTCCCTACCACCCATCTCTCACTACAGGGTGGAACAGATGGGCTGTTTAGCCTCCCCAGGCAGAAATAAATGTGCTATAGGGCTCCCACCTAGCCCAGCAATGCCAGGCTGTTGCACCTCAGGGAACAAATGAATTGATTAATCTCAAACACAGAAGACTTTTTGCACGTCCCAGAGAGGCAGAGGTGTTAAGTATCAGAATTTGGAGGAAAATAAATAATTTCTTTATATTTCATTTTCATTGTGAGCTTAAAATCCAAAACGGAGGTTTATATTGCATATAATGTAATGCAGTGTTTATTATTCTGAACAGTCACTGCTGATTTACAAAAGTAATTCACATTAGCATACATTATATCACATGCTGCATCACACATTAGATGTATGTAATTTGTGTGCCAAGCAAATAAAGAAATTGGTATCCTCCCTTTCTATATACTGTATCTGGCATGAAGCTTTAGGCTACTTTAAATGCTAGGCACACGTATACATTCAAGCAGTATTAATCTAAAATAAATGATCTATGTTTCAGAAGAATTGTTCTAAATTCATCATTTGAAGACAATCTTCTGCCAAGAAGTCTGGTTCTGTACAGCAATTTAAAAACAAAGCATATGACTAGCCAGTAATTTGGGTCTATTCATAACAGAGTAATTTAGCTTAAAAAAATGTATGGGGTAATGAAACCTCTTAATGTAGTGATGCATTAATGTAATGGATATGCTGACCCAAGCTTTTAAAACAATTTTATAATGGCACTTACCTCCTGGTTTAAGCAACAGCTTTCATTAAACAAATTGAGTGAGTTTTACTACTTATTTTGACATCTGAAAAATTGTCTTATGTGTGCTGGAATTCTCATTAGTATTTACAATAGCTTTTGGGTACATATGTTTCATAAGTTCTGAAACTACAACCAAACAAATATCACTCCTCTCATAGCTAGTGCCTCTTGCAGTTTTATCATGCATGAATACCTCCTTTTCATCTTCATGAAGCTCTTGATATTATGATATCAGTTTCTGGAAATACAAACTGTCAGAATAAATAAATAACTGTTCTGATATACTTTCTAAAATGTCCTTCTGTACATGGATCCAGCTACATGCAAATATATTATTCTGCAAATTAAGGAACTGATCCAAATTATTGACTATTGCTAATCATAAGTAATGCTCTCAAGTCATGGTTTCTGTTCTGAGAGGTTGTGATTAACCATTTAGTCTTAATGACCAGTAAGTAATAGCAATTCAAAACAGCAGGTCATACTGATGAAAAAATGTGTCATGTTAAAGGTAATACTTTTTCCTTATGTTAAAATGTACAAAACTGGACTTAAAATAAACGACAAATGAATGCTATATAACTGGACAGAAATGTTAATATAAAATTGGTCTAATATCACAGGTTAAAATATTTCATCTAATGTCATGCTTTATGCCTTCTTATCATGTTTTTCTTTGAAGGTAAATATAATTATGTCTCATTCCCTACCTTTTATACCAGCTTCACTCATTTTTGCCAGATAAATGTATTTGTTAGTTCAGTGGCTCTTTTTGTGTTATTTTGCATAACTTAACCAATATCTGACAGGATGGAAAACACTGTCTAAAACTAAAAGCAATATTAATTTTGTTAATATAATATGTTCTTCAGGAAAAGAGAATACAAAGGCACTCACACAAAACCATCAACACTATAAACTATTATCTAACAATACAAAATGCTTTCTTGGCACACCAAATGACCTCATCTCCAAGCAGTCAAAAAAAAATTAAACTATAATCTAATTCATGGCTTAGTGCATCATTGGAAATTAGAGGTTTCAAAGTCAACAGATGCATTTTTATGCAGTGATCAAAGCTTCCTATGTCAGATTGGTGGCAATGCTTTAAACCATATATGGAAGTGCTGCCGTATGTGCATGTACAGTAAAAGGGAGCAGAAAACTCTGGGTATGTATTATGTTATCAAAAACTGAAGTCAGTGAACACCTGTTCACCAACCAATAAACAGCGAACTGTCATTTCCATGAATGGCCACTACAGCAAATTTTTTCCTAGGGAAAAATATCACTTGGCCATCATCATGAATTTGCCCTTTTCCCACTGTAGTGTAATCTCGGAGTTGGTATATTTAGTTGGGGAGTGTGGGTGCACAGCCCCGTACATTGGGGGATCACAGCCTTCACACTGGGGGGGTGAAGCCCCCCACTTTGACAGGTTTTGAATAATGTCTTGTTTCTGGTTGGCCAAGTGATGTTTTCCCCTAGGAAAGTGGGACTTAGGATTTCAATGTGGTAATATAAACCCAAAAAACTATGACTGTGATCATGTATATGCCAGAGCACATCAGCAGTCAAGGCTGAGCACTCTTTAGTTCAAGTTCAGTTTGCCAAGTTCATATTTAATTATTCTCATGTTTAATCTTGGAGTATTTAGTCTGTTGTGGAAGAAGAAGATGCCTACAACTGTATTGCAGTCTCTCTTTCTGAGAGACAGTTCCCAAGTTATGTTAGTAACTGTAATAATGGTTAATATGTTTACCTAACTGGGAAGAGATGTTACCCATAATTATGTCCAGAGGTAGCCCGGAGAAAGAAATGATCCTTCACACCACATCTACCTTCCCAGATTTTTTATACTCTACAAGTGACCTTATCCTTTAAATTACCTCTCAGCCATGATCCAAGTTGCAAGTATAAGATTAGGTGTAATATTTATGGACAGTTTAGAGGAGCTAGTCAACTAGCATGTCTTTCGTAGTTAGAAGGAAACTAGTATAGCCAAATAAAATCCATACAGAAATGAAGAGGACATGCAAACTGTCCACATACAATTAACTGGAGGTCTGAACTGGAGCTTGAACCTGTAATTCTTAACTTGGTTGCACTAAAACTATTCAATTAGTTTAACTTTTAAGTTATTAAAATGGGGATCTCATGACTCAAGAGCAGCATTTTCTTTGGAATATAGCAGTGCTAGCAGTAGTAGTAGTAGTTTGAATATGCAAGAGTCTCTGGTTTAACTTTACCTTTACCAAACCTGGGTGTAAATGTGTGTGACACCCCTGCACTGGCCCTCAAGGAGCCTCAGTCCTCACCACTGGCAACAGTGAGGGATGTACACAATGGGAGGATTACAAGTACACACAGAGTAAAGTGCAATTTCCCTTAAGAGCACACAGAGATCACAGTCAGTCTGGAACTGGTTTCTCCCTCTTTCTCCAGATCCCCAATAAGAATATGCACTGACATAACTATAGGGATAAGATCTCAGGGGGTCAAGCCAAGACCTCCAGCACATTCTCTTTCCAACCAGTGTTTCGTATCCCTACCCAAGTAGCTAACACACACACACTTTGAGATTTGATTTATATACAAACGCGCACACACACACACACACACACACACACACACACACACACATCTTGGGAAGACTGGGGCTGGGACAGATTTACTAACTATGCCCCCTTCTGCCCAGACTATAAGGTAGTTATCACTGCCACCAACCCTACTTATCAGCTACTTAAGGCCCTTACAAAGGGTGACCGATCCTAATGTGTAATGTTGCTATTATCCAAATGGTAAGTGTGACTAAGACTTGCAAGGCTATTTAGGAGTGACCTGTACAGTGTCACTAAATACATATGCAAGTACTCTAAGAGCTTAAATATGTCTCACAAATATCAGCCACAAAGATAGGTTTAAATATATTTAATAATAAATAATAAAAGAACAAGACAATACTCAACCAACACAGTAACAACAGAGTTCAAAATCACAGGAAATATTTTAAAACAACATTGCAGGATAGTCTCAAATAAATACAGAAAACATCTAAACTAAGCTTTACTATATTCCTATCTATATCTAAGAGAGATACTATGCCCTAAGTCTTGCTTACAGACAACACACAGGCAGAAGTGCTAATGATGGATGTTTCCAGGTCAAAGACAAAATAGAAAATGCAAAGTATCTCTCTGAGAGAGTTCTTAAATTGCTATCAAACACTACTGTTGGGTCAGCTTGGATGACATCACTCTTTGCCACCTGCCTTCAGTTCCCAGGCTAACAGAAACTAACATAATTTTAACATCTCTGCATGAGAAGTACATATCTCTCAGATGTTTGCAGAACTTGAAAGTCATAAAACAATAAAACTTTTTTTATATTTGAAACCTGGTAATTATTTCTGTTTGAAGAAAGTAGAAAAACCTCTAGCTCTAGACATTGTGCCTGCTTCACCGAAACTGAGAGATAATGCAATCATAAAACACTTTAATTTCAACTTATTTTCTTGAAGTTTTGTAAGTTAACTCTGTATGTTCCAGCTTCTACTATTAAAACATACATTTTCACAGGTATATAGTTTATATACATTTCTGTTCTTTTCCAGTAGGGTACACTGTGGACGCATCCTTGAAGCTCAGTACTGTACAAGCCCTGTTCAGCACACTTCTGCACCAGTAGTTTAATATACACATAAGATATAGTTCTCTTACATTTGTAAGACAAGCATATGAATCATATTAATATTCACAAATGACATATGATTATTTACAAAATTACAGATAGCTGGGCTGGCAGTGTCACAGTTCTCCCCCCAACCAAAAACTCAAGCTAGTTTTTCAAGTGTCCCTTGAGAAAAGTTGCTTGAGAGGGTTACGCCTATCTGAGAATACCTTACCCCATTCCCTGTCATGAGAGCCCATCTGCTTTGGCATTGCTAACCCCACTGTGGTGCTGCACTGTCATATCATATGCTTGCAACCCTAGTAACTTGATGTTTTGCTAGCTGGCTCAATGTAACCATGTTAAGGGACTGTAGTCTGTAACTACAGTAAATTTCCTTCCATACAGATAAGGCAGTGCCCAGACTATGGCTAGGCATTGCTTTTCTACAGCTGCATAGCATTCATCCCTAGGTTGGAGCCTACATCTGAAATATACCACTAGGTGCTGTTCTCACTCTGAAGGAAACTTGGCTAAGTACAGCTCCCACCCCATGGTTTGAAGCATCCACCTGCACAACAAACTCTTTGCTGTAATCTGGACTGGCTAACACAGGAGGTCCTCCCAAAGCTCCTTTAAGCTTCTGTAATGCCTGCTCACATGCTGGGGTCCACACTACCTTTTCTGGCCTGTGTTTCCTTGTCAGGTCAGTGAGGGGAGCAGCTATGGTACTATAACTGGGGGAAAATTTTCTGTCGTACCCTGCTATCCCTAAGAATGTCCTCATCTGCTTTTTGGTAACAAGGGCAGGCATGCCTGAATGGCGTCCAATTTGGCAGGTTCTGGCCTGATATTACCATTCCTCACTCTATGTCCCAGGTAGGAGACCTCTCCCATACCCATCTGACATTTGCTGGACTTAATGGTCAACCCAGTCCTCTGTAGTCTGCCCAGCATCTCCCTGACATGCTGAAGGTGCCAAGAATGTCTGTAGATGGCAATATCATCTAGGTAAGCAAGAGCAAAATCTCCTGCTCCTGCTAGGTTATGATCTACCAGTCTCTGGAAAGTCACTGGGGCATTTTTCATCCCACAAGGCACCTTCCTGAACTCATACAAGCCAAAAGGAGTCACAAAGGCAGACGTCCCTCTAGCACTGAGAGTCAAAGGCACCTGCCAGTAACTCTTGGTAAGACCAGTGGTGGTAAGATACTTAGCCCCACCCAGCTGCTCTAGGGCTTCATCTGTCCTAGGCATGGGGTACACATCTGACTCTATGTGACTATTTAATTTCCTGTAGTCTACACAGAACCTGGTGCTACCATCCTTCTTTGGCACCAGCACCACTGGGGAGGCCCAGGGACTGCTGGACTCCTACATTACCCCGAGTTCCAACATTTCCTGTATCTCCTCCCTCAGAGTTTTTTTGACTCTCTCAGGCACCCTATAAGGGCCCTGCTTAATAGGCCTTTGGGGTCCCATATCCACATGGTGCTGCACCAGGTGGGTGCACCCTGGTTTTCCAGTGAACATGCCCCCAAACTCCTGTAGCACTGCTTGAATTTCTCGAACCTGGGTAAGGGATAACTGCTAGGACATTGCTGCCCCTTCCACTGAGGTGTCAGTCCAAGCCTCACTTAGGAGATCAGTCACCAGGTTGCCCCTCAGACTCCTTTTGCCATCCACTGTAAATACTCAGTACAAGGGCCTCCATATCATGGTAAGGCTTTGTCATGTTAACATGGTACAATATGTGCCCCTACCTCCTGCTTAACAGTTCTACCATGTAGTTAACATCACTGACCTCCCTTACCAGCTTGTAGGGTCCCTCCCAGGCTGCCTGCAGTTTGTTGAGTCTGACAGGAATGAGAAACATTACCTGCTGCCCTATAGCATAGTCTCTAGCTTGAGCGTTCCTGTCATAAAATACCTTTTTCTGCTTTTGGGCTTCTGCCTGGTTCTCCTGGGCCAAGCCCATGTGTTTCC
This sequence comes from Protopterus annectens, assembly GCF_019279795.1. Taxonomy (NCBI): domain Eukaryota; kingdom Metazoa; phylum Chordata; order Ceratodontiformes; family Protopteridae; genus Protopterus; species Protopterus annectens. The sequence continues at coordinate 947,363,960 of NC_056732.1, forward strand.
TGAGCCTTGTCCTGAGGTTTAGGACATATGCTACAACAGACTCCTTGTGAGATTAACACTCACCCTCCCACTCATCTCAAATCTAGAGGTCCCCTCACCCTATGCCCATACAACAATTCAAAGGGTGAAAAAACCTGTGGATTCCTGCGGCACCTCTCTGTAAGCAAACAACAGATAGGGTAAATATATGTCCCACTCCCTCTTAAACTGGTCTGCAAATGCCTGTAGCATGGACTTGAGTGTAGCATTTAACCTCTCAACAAGACCATTAGTCTGGGGATGGTAGGGAGTGGTCTTTAGGTGCTTCACCCTACAGTACTTCCACAGACAAGCCAGCAGGACTGACATGAAATTGGCACCTCTGTCAGTCAGTATTTCTTTTGGGAAAACCATCCTGCTGAAAATCTCTAACAAAGAATTTGTCACCTTTTCTGCCTCAATGGAGGACAGAGCCACCACTTCAGGATATCTGGCAGCAGAATCTACTACCACTAGGATAGACTTTTTCCCTGTGGAACTTGGGGTACTCAAAGGCCCCACAATACCCATAGCTACCCATTGAAATGGCTCCTCAATCACAGGCAAAGACATCAAAAGAGCTTTCACCTTGTCTCCTGGCTTGCCTACCTTTTGGCACTGCTCACAGATCTTGCAGTACCCTGTTACATCTCTGGAAATCTCAGGCCATTGAAAGTTGTGCATAATATGTCTCTTTGTACATTTTATGTACATATGACTTGCAAAGGGAATATCATGGGCTATGGCTCGAAGTGCCAGATGGTAGGCTCTGACCACTACCAACTGCTGTATTCTCTCACCATCTAGCCCTCGCTCAGGGGTCCACTCTCTATACAGTAACCCTTTGTCCCAGTATACATATTCCCCCTTCCCTTGAGAATCATGTGCCTCACTAGCTATCTCCCTCAGGCTTTGTAATGTAAGGTCTGAGAAATGAGCCTGTTTCAACTCTTTCTTACTATTCCTTCCCAGCTCCCCTTCCTCAGGAAGTCAGGTATTCTCTGACAGCAGTGCCTCACTGTCAGCCTGGGTACTACTACTCACCTCTGCCCTTGCAGTCACTCTGTCCAAGGGAACATCAGTACCCACAAGCAGCTGTGGCTCACCTTCATGCTCACTACTACAGGGTAGCTCCCTCCCTGAAGTAACCACCTCATCAGTCCTGACTGCAAGTGTGTGGTCTGTCTGGGTCTCCCCCTGGCTGCCATACCCACATGCTTGTCTCCAAGCCTGACTGCATGTAACTACATGCACACACAGTACTGCATTATCAAAATCATTCCCTATCAAGACATCTGCAAAGATGTCCTCAAACACACCTACTTGCTGGCTTCTTTTTCCACCCTCCCAGTCAAGGTGAACCCTAGCCAAAGTTATTTGGAATGGGGTCCCTCCTAAAGCTCTGACTGGAGTAGACTGCCCAAGCAAGTAGTGTTCCTCTGTAATCATTGCATGATTCACAATGGTTATGTCAGAAGCTGTGCCTCTCTCAGCCATGGCCTCTTTCCCATTCACTAAGATAGAATATAAACTCCTGTGGTAGTTTGGTACCCTTGTTGTCTTGAGACAACCTACTGTTGGCATTTTGTCATTCCCACTTACTGGCTCTCCCACCTTGCCTCGGTGGACATCTATATGCTACACGGCCCCACTGGTTGCATTTAAAACATTTAAATCCTTGGTCCTGGACATGTACCTGGACTAGTAGCTTCCCATGCTACTGGCGGACTCTGTTGGGGCAGTCTGGGCTGCCCACCATGGGTTCCCCTAGACCCATGAGCAGCACTGGATGTCCCTTTCCTGTGTAGTGATTCCCTGCTTGCTAGGTATAGGTCTCCCTTCTTCTCCAACTCATTTGCATTTGTGCATTATCTATCAGCTAACCAGATTCTCATGTCCTCAGGCAAAATGCTAAGGGCCTGTTCTCTCACCAAAAGGTCTGCCATCCCTTAAAAAGTGGTTACCTGACATCCACTGACCCACCTATGGAAATAAGTGCTTAGTTCAGCAACATATTCACACACACTTTCATCTGCCTTGTGTCTATGGTCACAAAACCATTTTCTATAAGCTTCAGGTGTTAACTTAAAGCATTCTAACAAACACATTTTGACTGTATTATAATTTAAGCAATCAGTATCAGAAAGTTTAGAAATTGCAGTTACAGCTTTACCATTGAGTAAGGGGGTCAGGAACCATAGCCAGAGCTCTTGGTCAACATTATACTGTTTATATACCCTCTCAAACATATGACCAAAACTGTCAAAATTATCCCCTTCTGTAAATTGTGGAAGAAATTTACCGACCTTTGTTGTTTCTGGGGTTCGGGTACTCCCTTCCTCATTTCCTCCATGACTCTCCAAAGAGTCAGCATCTCCTTTTCATCTTGTCTCTGCCTCTCCTTCTCCTCAGCTTCCAGGCATCACAGTTTCTCATTTTGCTCAGCCTTCAGGCATTGCAGTTGCTCATTTTTCTCAGTCGCTAGATGCTTCAGTCTCACTGCTGCCACTGTTTCCAAATGCCTGGCCTCTATCTCAAGTCTCTTTAAGTCCAGATGGATTTTTAAGTCCTCTGTAGAAAGGTTGAGCTGTCCATTTTCTGAGAGTTGTACATCTCCATAGCCAGTCTCATCATCCTCCTAGTTGCTATTCTGTGATGCAGCTGTAACTAAATCTGCAATCATGTCTGCTTTAGTCAAGTTGGCATGTTCCAGTCTTTTAGCCTGGCACATTTCAGCCATCTGACTCCTTGTCAGCTTGCCATACTCCTCTGCTGACATGCTTGCCTGCTCTCCCTGACTAACTAAGCTAACAAAAAAATAAAACAATTGTGATATGAACTCTGAATGCTCAGTGCATGTCATACTGAGAGTGCAAACACCTTCAGTGACCACAGTACACAGGCTACAGAGATTCAATATCCACACCACTCCAAGCCAATTAATATGTGATGTGGCTAACTCATCACTGTCAACCAATTAATATGTGATGCCCCTGCACTGGCCCAGTAATCAAGGAGCCTCAATCCTCACCACTGGCAACAGTGAGGGACGTACACAATGGGAGGATTACAAGTACACACACAGTAAAGTGAAATTTCCCTTAAGAGCACACAGAGATCACAGTCAGTCTGGGGCTGGTTTCTCCCTCTTTCTCCAGATCCCCAATAAGACTCCCCATTGGCACAGCTATATGGTTAAGATCTCAGCTGAGGGGTCAAGCCAAGACCTCCAGCACCTCTCTCTCCAACTAGTGCTTTGTATCCCTGCCCAAGTAGCTGACACAAACACACACACACACACACACACACACACACACACACACTTTGAGATTTGATTTATGTACAAACACACACACACACACACACACACACACACACACACACACACACACACACACACACACACAGACACACACACACACACACATATGGGGAAGGCTGGCACAGGTTTACTATCTATGCCCCCTTCTGCCCATACTATAAGGTAGTTATCACTGAAACCAACCCCTACTTATCAGCTACTTAAGGCCCTTACAAAGTGTGACCAATCCTATTGTGTAATGTTACTATTATCCAAATGGTAAGTGTGACCAAGAAAGGCTATTTATTAGTGGCCTGTACAGCGTCACCAAATCCATATGCAAGTACTCTAAGAGTTTAAATATGTCTCCCAAATATCACCCACAAAGATAGATTTAAATATATTTAATAATAAATAATAAAATGACAAGACAATACTCAATCAAGACAGTAACTACAGAGTTCAAAATCACAGGAGATATTTTAAAACAACATTGCAGGACAGTCTCAAATAAATACAGAAAACATCTAAACTAATCTTTACTATATTCCTATCTATATCTAAGAGAAATAATATGCCCTAAGTCTTACTTACAGACAACAAGCAGGCAGAAATGCTGATGATGGATGTTTCCAGGTAAAACACAAGATACAAAATGCAAAGTCTCTCTCTGAGAGAGTTCTTACATTACTATCAAAGATTACTTCTGGGTCAGTTTGGATGACATTTTGTAACCTGCTTCAGTTTCCAGGTTAACAGAAAATAACATAATTTTAACATCTCTGCATGAGAAGTACATATTTCTCAGAAGTTTGCAGAACTTGGAAGTCATTAAACAATAAAATGTTTTTACATTTTAAATCTTGTAATTATTTCTGTTTGAAGCCAATAGAAAAACCTCTATCTCTAGACATTGTGCCTGCTTCACCGAAACTGAGAGATAACACAATTGTAAAACACTTTAATTTCAACTTATTTTCTTAAAGTTTTGTAAGTTAATTCCAGATTCTACTATTAAAATATACATTTGCACAGGTATATAGTTTATATACATTTCTGTTCTTTTCCAGTAGGGTAAACTGTGAACACATCCTTGAAGCTCAGTACTGTACAAACCCTGCTCAACACACACTTCTGCACTAGTGGTTTAATATATACATAACATATAGTTATTTTACATTTGTAAGACAAACATATGAATCATATTAATATTCACAAATGACATATGATTATTTACAAAATTCCAGATAGCTGGGCTGGCCGTGTCACAATGTGCACATAGCGAGCTTGCATATTTGAAACATCTACTACAGTGCAAGTTCTTTACTGATGTTTGTATTATTACATAGCAGCTCTCCCCCTTGTCTGGCATATGTAACACCTGCTGGATGTTAACTAGTTTAGTTTCTTCTTTTGCCCACACTGACATTTTACTCATTGGATGCCTTCCCCAGATTTCTCAAGAAAGAAAAAAACAATACTTCTCACCTGCTTACATTGTTTCCGTAATGAAAAAGTAAATGTTTAGCTACAAAACAACTTATCTTTTTTATGCAACTATAATGCAGAACATAGCGTCCTCACCTGAAAATCTATAATTTGGTAAACTTCAAGTAAAGTGTTATATAAGGAATGCAAGTTTAGTCTGTTCTTCAGATCTTGGCTTTATACTTTCTAATCGTGAGTCTAACCAAATAATTTTCAGCACATGCATTTCAGAAAAAAAGTATTTTCTTTTATTACCTCTTACCATTCATTTTATCTGTAGATGGCAGAGTTTTATCAGAATGCTTCAAATGGATGTTTTAGTTACACAGTATTGCAGTTCTTACTTTATTCTTTAGTCAGTAAAACAAAAACTTATGCTTAACCTACATTGTGTAGCAAATAGTTTATTGTGTTGGAAATCAAGACTGGTTAGAAACTTGCTCAGAAAATTTTTAAATTCTTCTGAATTAATCGAATACATCAAGAATGCCCCAAAACAAACACAACAGGAGAACAAGGCTTGCATCTTCCATATTTTAGTTTAATTTTGATAAACTGCAAGGAATGTTGGATCATTATGTTCATAGTCAGTATCATTTTGGACATTATAGTAATTACAATGTAGCAGCACTTAAATAATATCAGCAATATGCCGCAACAATGAGAATCAATAATATTTCAGTTTGCGGCTACAGAATAATTAAGCAATAATCCACAAACTGGTGTGGGTATATCCTGATATAGCCACACCCATGAGTGGGTTATTGCTATTATGCAATGACATTATTTAAGAAAGAAATTGCTTACTGTTCCTAAATAATGGGCTGGATTTACTAAAGCTTGCACGGAGTTGTAGAGTAGTGTAAGACGTCAAACAGGCAATATGTCTGCCATGCGATCCAGGAACAGCCGGCAGGGGCGTGCACGAGAGCTGCTAAAGCTACTCTTGCACGGACAGCATCATGGTATGCAAATTACGTCATTTGCTGCTGAAAGCTATGCAAATGATGTAAATTTGCAATCCAGGAAACACTAACCTGTCTGTGGAAGATTAGTGTTATCTGCAGAAATGTACTCCGTTGGTAATGGAGTACCGTTCTGCAAATAGCTAAACGGAGCTATGACAGCTCCAAATAAAGGATGCATACAGTTGAGGAAGCATGCCAATGGCCAAATATAAGGCCATTGGCATTTATAAATGTTTAAAATTATTAAATTCTAACTTTTTTTTCCCTGATCTCTGATGTTTAAGCATAGCACAGCACCATAAAAACGTGTGGTGCTTTAAAAAACAAGAAAATAATTTTAAAATAGCCAAAAATAGGCATTTTCACTAAAAAGCATATCCTGCCATGCAGGTGAATGACAGGCTGAAGATAACATGGCCACTGAATAGTGGTTGCTAAGGGGGGGAAGCTCAGTGTGAGAGATGTAACCATGCATTAGTAGGCAATCCTATGCAAATGAGGATAAGGATAGTGAATCCCAGTTTTCCCCAGCATGTGAGCCATGTCCCAAGAGTGTAAGAGTAGGAGTAAGTGAGTAGTAAAGTAGAATATAGGTGACATCATGAGGGGGTATGACAGAAAGGCTGTTAGCTAATTGGAGCACAGTGACTTGTGTTTGCCCTAAGTTGCTCAGGATAGCAAGAGGCATGCGTACAGTTGTCCTATTTGAAAACCTGAAGCCAAAGGTGCACACTGTTAAAAGATCGGAAATTTCTTGCAAACATGCACATAGTGTGTGTGTTGTGTGTGCACGCATGCGCGTGTGCGTGCATGTGCGTGTGTTTGCGCAGCGCTCCCCGGGCAGAAACAGAAAGGGAAAAGGAAGGAAAAGAAGTAGTAGGAAGTTAACCAAGGAGAACTAGCAGAGCTGCCAGGTGAAATATATCAGAATCAGCCAATTACACAGGCAGCAGACTATCCCAGCCCAGCCCAGCACTTTAAACTCTGCAAACAGCATTCCCCCCTGTTTTTTCCCAAGAACTCTGCAACACTGCAATATACAAAGAGGGAAAGCTTAAAAAGCCTAAGTCCGACAAAATGTTAGGGGCTGCTCTTGCTATCATAAACCAACATGTGCAAGGTGCTGAGGGTGGTGATGTTGTGAATGCTGCTGAGCAACCCACTGAGAGGAGACGGAGAAGAGTGCACAGACCCAGGGTAACCTACCAGGGGCTACATGAGCTGGAGATAATGGAGTGCTATAGGGTGGACAGAGACCTCCTGCAGCAAATTGTTGAGCTGTGCCAGCCATGCCTCACACACAGAACCAACAGAGGGGAACCCATCCCAGTGGATACAAAGGTATGTGTTGGCATAAGAATACTAGCTACAGGTACCTTCCAGAGACCAACTGGTGATATGATGGGGATTTCACAGGCATCAGCATCCAGGGTATGCCACCAGTTCCTGAATGCCATGTTAGCACATGTCGGTGACCACATACATTTCCCCAATTCCTGTGAGGCATTGGCCAGCAATATGCATCTTTTCCACCAAATAGCAGAATACCCTGAGGTAGTGGGTGCAATAAACTGCATGCACATATGCATCAAAGCACCACCCGGTGAGCGGGGTAGGGTCTACATCAACCGCAAAGGCTTCCCCTCCATCAACTGCCAGGTTGTGTGCGATGCCTAGGGCATAATAATGAATGTGTGTGCTGGCTGCCCTGGAAGCTATCACGATTCCCACATCTGGCATCTGACGCAGCTGTACCAGAGATTTGCCAATGGGGATATCCCTGATGGTCACCTAGTGGGGGATGCTAGATATGCACTGGAGCCGTGGCTGATGACACCCATCAGAAATGCACACACACCTGAACAAGAACTCCATAATGAGGCACACGCACAAACTAGAAACATAATCGGCTGTGTGTTTGGGATGCTCAAGTCACGGTTCTGGTGCCTGGACACATCTGGTGGAGCCTTGCAGTACTGACCAACTACATGTACCCAAATTGTTATGGTATGTGCCATGCTACACAATATGATCCTATGGAAACAGCTGCAGCAGGAACAGCATGGGGCAGGGCCAAACAGCCCCACACCATTGCCAAGGCCTGCACAAGGTACAGCATGACTCAGAGGAGGAACAACCTGAGCCTGCCCCAGTAGGCAGAAGGAGGCGTGCCCAGTATGCCCTGGCCTTGGCAAAGATGCAACGCATAGCACATACACTGACTCAGTAGGAACCCTGGAAATTACACCTCTCTCTGACTCACACATACAGTAGAAGGGATGCCTAACTTGACACTACCTGTTTTCAAACATGTATAAGGAGTGTACTATGTGCATCTGACATAGGCAGCCCTGCAGCACCATCTGAGGCATGAGTGCCCCATTTTAAGCAATATAAAGCACTGCTAAGCACATCTTACCAGTATTGAGCATATTTAAATACAATTGGGCATAGCTGTGCACTGTGCTAACCAGCACAACGTCGGACAACGTCGGGCAAAGTTGGGCAACGTTGTGCAAAGTCGAGCAAAGTCGGGTAAACACGCTCACACCTGCTTTACTGTTCCTTAACCAGTCAGGTCTGCCCAGCAGGAAAATAAAAAGCAGTGACAGGGCTCAAACTCAGGATACTGCACACTATAGTCACAGTACTGAACCACTAAGACATGACAGCATTGCACTGGCACAGACACAACTTAAGTCACTCACACATACCAGTTGGGGGGGGGGTCACATACCTAACAGTCACAACCAGCAGGACAATTGCAGACAAACAAACACAAACAAATGCTGTATCATGCTCTCTGAAGAGGCATATGAGTAACCTCCTCCCAGGCCAATGCAGACAGATAACAGCAGGCCAGGCAGTGTGATGTGGGTTGGGTAGGCTATGAAGTCACAAACTAATATGCGTTTAATTGGAAGTTAAGGTCTGTAGTACAGTGGTATGCCTCAAGCCAGTATGATAGGCAACAGTAAAGACTGAAATGGAGTACCTGACATAGCAGTGCAGGCCTAGCAAATGTGTATAAGTGTCAGGTGTACCCCTCATCCTATGTACACCCACAGTAACAATCAGGTGTGCCCTCCCCGGGTAGAAATGTACAAATAATAGCTGTCCCCCTGTATGTAGAAATGTTGATAAGTCTATGCAAATTGACTCATGGAAGCCCTGCAGGCACAGAGTGCTTCCTGTCGATGTACAACACAAAGGTGAGCCCTGAAGTAAAAACCAACTTGATGTTTCACACACATATAGTATATATGCCCATAGTGGGCATGCTCACACACTTAAACAAATTTAGCAAATTTCAGTCAGCAACATACTGAAAGGTCATACTGGGCATGCTCACACACGAACAAATGAAGCAAATGTCAGTCAACAACATACTGAAAGGTCATACTGGGCATGCTCACAAACTTAGGCCATGTCTGAGTACAGCAGTGGGCCACACATATCTGGCAGTTGCAGTTCTTACTCCAGACACTTGTCACTATTCACCAATCCTGCCTTGCACACACAGTGATATGAAAACAGACCCATATAATATATTGGACCCCTGTCATAATCAAACTATGTACTACAAGTACTTAAGCTGTTCAAAGAAAGTGAAAATCCAAAGAAGATCAATAAATCTCCGATCAGTATCATCAAGAAACAATGAGCACTCCTAACATTATCCAAGCCATGTTCTGGCAAAAATATTGCCAAAGAGTCCATAGAGAACCAAGAAGCTTTCTTTCGCTATGTCATAAATATCAATGTAAACTCATATATATGTTCTGAGTCAGTGCAAAGTGTAAATGAATACATGTACATGACTGGCATTGCCAACATCTTGTCAGACAGGTTCATACATATTTACCCCCCTCTCACTGACAAAAGGGCCCATTACCATACCTGGATATTGTGAAAACCCATAAATCACATATATAATGGTTAAACAGCTCTATCCAAACCTAAAAACATGGCGTCTATGGGATGACATGGTTTCCCTGGCTGTGTCAGATGTGAACTCCAAAACAAACAGACCCTGCACCTGAACAGTCTGTTGAGACTCACCCTCTGTACAGGATATGAAACTGTTGAATGGGTTACAGCAATGTTTAGCACACTCCACAAGTGTTGGTGCACAACAGACCATGGGAAGTATTGTCTCATAAGCCTGATCTGCAAGGCCATGGAGTCCATCATTATGGAACTCATAAACAGAGCTATTGGGAGCCTACAAACACCCAACCCTACCCATTTTGGTTTGGTCAGGGGCAGATCATGGTTCTTAAACCTGCTAGACAGTTTTCAAGGCAGTTACCCAGGACATACATCAATGAAATGAGATATACATGGCCTACATAGACCTTGAAAAGCCCTTTTCCAATATCCCACACACATGCCGTATCCACAAAATCAACAACCTGTGCATAAACACATATGTCATCTGATGGATTGCCAACTGGGGCACAGATAGATCCCACAAGGTAAGAATTGTGGTCTCCCTGTTGGACTGTGAGCTGGTAACAACTGCTGTCCCCCATGACTCAGTTCTGGGACCCCTACTGGCTGGTGTATACTTTTCACAAATACAGTCAAACGCATGAGGGCTATGGTTAGCAAAGTTTGTGGATGACTGCAAAAAGGTTGTCATACTCGATGTTTCGGACAACAGAGACATCCTTAAAAAGGGTCTCAGTCAGACAGATGTGGTGTCAAAATTATGGCCTCGAGCTACAGTCATACAAATACCACATAGGTGCCAACACCCTAAATATGGAGGTAATAATATGGGATCTATGGACACATGTGGAGAGTCATCTCTACTTCCAGAAACACATTCACAAAGTGGTTAGAAAATCATGCTATGTGTTCCCACAAATTGCCAAGGTCTTTGCATATAGGTCAAAGGAGGTTCCCTCTACTCATCAGTCATCAGACCCATCAGAGAGTATCACGGCACACTTGCGATGAATCTGACTAGGCACCTTCAGCAGCTGGAAAGACCACTGAAGTACCTCAAGAAGAGGATTACTGGCCTCAAACAGTTGTCCCATGCATCAAGACTGAATTTAACTCAATCTGTACTCTGTTGCATACTGTCTACTCAGATGATCTCTGCCCAACAGACAGATCTATGTCCAATGCAGAACTGATGTACATGCTCTATCTGAAGTAAACCCATGTTCACTGTGCCACATGCTCTAGGGATATCATCGTCATCATCACAACAATAAATAGGACATGTTGGAGGGATACATTACAAACTCACAGACTTCCCTTGCTTTGGAACAGGCTCCCAACCTACATTAAGCTGAGTCCCTCATTGACACTCTTCCAGAGGAGCCTTGATGAGTGTATGTGAAACTGAACTGTCACACCATGGATAACTTCATCAGCTCTACTACACAGAGGCCTAGGGAACTAATCCCATGTGTGGTGTTAGCTGCACACTCTGGCCATACTAATATATGCCTTCAGGCAGATAGCCTATTACCTACCTATGTACCTATATATATGTAGGGGGAACACAGTATAATAAGCCAAAGATGGATGGGCAGAGATGTGTATAAGAGGGTGACCATGACAGGGAGCCATCCAGGACTGTCCCACGCAGCACACATCCCAATGGCACAAAAGACATGAGGTGCACATCTCACCGACTGTACATAACAGCCACCAGTATCTGTAAGCATTACAGTGTATGTGATCTATGTGCCTGCTGTACAACATGACTGTACAATGAAGTACACATCTACTATCTGTAGACATGTACCTGTCACATAGGTTCATAGGTATGTAGTAGACTATCTTTACAAAGGCATATATTAGCCTAGGCAAGTTGTGCAGCTTTTACCACCCCATTGGGTAGTCTCCTAAGCCCTAGTTCTAATAGTTAGTACCCTAAGCCCCTTTCTAGTGGGGCTGCTGATGTGATGCCTGGCATGAATTGTCTGTTTCCCATCCACTCATCAAGGTTCCTATTGAAGAGTGTCAGCGAGGGGCTCTGTCTGATGTACATTGAGACTCTGTTCCACAGTAAGGCAAGTGTCTGGGATGGTACTCTATCCCACCAGCATGTTGTATTCATTGCTGTGATGAGGTTCATATCCCTGGAGTGTTTAGTGTGACTCAATTTTGTTATCCATAGATGGAGCATGTTCAACAGTTATGTATTGGACATGGCTCTGTATGTTAGGCAGAGTGTGCCTCTGAGTAGGCGGTACGCAACGGAGAACAAATTTAGTTTTACCAGTTGTGTTGCATAACACAACTGTTTGAGGTCAGTAATCCTCTTGGTGAGGTACCTCTGTGGTCTCTACAGCTGCTGGATATGCTTAGTCGAGTACATCCAAAATGGTGCATTGTACTCAATGATGGGTCTGATGACTTAAGAGTAGAGGGCCACCACTACCTCTTTTGATCCTGATGCAAACTATTTGTTGATTAGATGGGCCACATAGGATTTCCTAATCACTTTGGCAACATGGCTGTCAAAGGAAAGATAATTATCTGCTTGTGTCCCCAGATCCCTTATTACCTTGTCAGTTTTTAGGGGGTAACACCTATGTGGTAGTTTGTGGGTACTTTGTTTTCACCAAAGGGGATTACTATGCATTCTTCCACATTGAGCTTGAGGCCATGACTCTGACACCACACATCTGTCTCATAGAGTCCCTTTTGGAGAATATTTGTGTCATCTGCGGAATCTATTATGGCAAACACTTTACAGTTCCCAGCAAACTTAGTCAACCACAACCCTCCTGTGTTGGCATGTACTTTTGAGAAGTCTATACCAAACAGGAGGGACCCCAGGACTGAACCCTGGGGGACACCAGTTGTTACTGGTGTAGAGTCTGACATGTAACCAGCAACTCTTAATTTGTGGGATCTAGTGAGCCAGTTTGCAATCCGTCTTGTGATGTATGGATTCATGCCCAGGTTGGTGAGTTCATCTATGATTCCTGACTGGGGAATGATGTCAAAGGCCTTAGCGAGTTATAGGTAGGCTGTGTGGAGCTCATTTTAATCATCTGTAGCCTGGGTAACTGTCCTAAGAAATCCACCCAGTTCAGGAGGCGTGATCTGCATTTGACAAAGCCAAACTGGGTGTGCTCAACTGTGTGAAGGTTCCCAATGTCTTTATTGTTGACTTCCATTATGATTGGCTCCATTGCCTTGCAGATCAGACTCATCAGGCTCATAGAGCGTGAATGCCAAGGGTCTTTTGTGGCCCCGCCCCTGTGGAGTGGGAAGAACATTGCTATGCAACATTCTATGGGTACATATCCTGTAGAGAGGATGTAGAAAGAGGTGTAGGTATCCTTGATGAATATGAATACATCCCCACCCTATGTGATATGATCCAGGTCCTACCAAACACCATGATATTAGGAGATTTCAACTACCCAAACATTGACTGGGAGAATTACTCAAGTACAAACTCCTTTGCCCAATGCTTCCTAGAGTTAATAACAGCTGGTCACCACACCCACTAGAGGTGACAACATACTGGACCTGATCATAACCAACATGGGGGATTAATATTCCACACCAGAGGTAAACTCCTCACTGGTAAGATCAGATTATAAAGTAATCACACTGGACATCGACATCCCGACCCCACCCCTAGTCAAGGAAACTACTGTGAAAAACTTTTCAAAAGCAAACTTCACACTTCTCAAGACTGAAGTGGAAAGTTTCAAAGCCCCCTTGCTACAGGATAATGCTATCCAATCCACAGAATACTTTACAAATGCATTCTATGAGCATCTACAGGGATGCATGGATCGAGCCATCCCAAGTAAAACCAAGACTCACTCCTCCAAAAAGAGGAAACTAGTCTGGTTATCCCCAGCCATAAATAACAGAAGGAGGAAACTACTACATGATAGAGCAAAATTCCAAAAAAGGAAAGGCATCACTGGTCATTATTAGCAAGAAACTACGATCGCTCATAAAAGAATCCAAGTCCAGTTTCTAAAGAAAAATTGCCAAGGAATCTAAAGATAACCACAAAGCCTTCTTTAGCTATATCAAAAATTTAGGTGGCAACTCTCAGATATGCTCTGAGCTACTGAAAAATGGCAAAAAATACACTAAACCAACTGACATTGCCAACATCCTGGCAGACAAGTTCAGTGCAAACTTCACCCCCCCCTCACCACCAAATGGGTCCATGTCCATCCCAGAAGAATGCAGAGCCCCAGACATCATGGACATGCATGTAAAAACAGCCCTCTCCAAAGCTAAGAACACAGCATCAATGGGACCGGATGGTGTCCCACGCTGCATCTTACACAAGCTCCAAAAGGAACTAAACCCTCACCTAAAGTCACTGTTCAGACTCAGCCTTACCACAGGCTATGTACCCAAAGAATGGAGTACAGCAACAGTCATTCCACTCCACAAAGGTGGTGCCACAACAGAACCTGGAAACTATCACCCTATAAGCCTGACCAGCCTGGTCTGCAAAGCTATGGAGTGAATTATCATCCAATTTGGCTTTGTTAAAGGCAGAACCTGCCTCCTAAACCTAGTTGACTTCTTTGAAACAGTTACCAAGGCCATAGATGAAGGGAAGGTAGTCCACACAGCCTACCTGGACCTTGCTAAGGCCTTCAACACCATTCCCCATCATAGACAAGCTTACCAGCTTGAACATTAACCCTTATGTCACGAGATGGGTGGCCAACTGGCTCACAGATAGAACACACATGGTCAGAGTTGCGGGTACCATGTCCAACTCTAAACCAGTCACAAGTGGCATCCCACAGGGCTCGGTCCTGGGACCCCTCCTGTTCGGTATATACTTTTCTGAGGTACAGGCAAGCACGGGAGGACTATGGCTGACCAAGTTCACAGATGACTGCAAACTGTGGGCCATATTCAACTCTCTGGCTGACATAGACATCCTCCAGAAGGGTCTTACAGAGACAGATACCTGGTGTCAAAACCATGGCCTCAAGCTGAATGCCAAAAAATGCATAGTCATCCACTTTGGAAAAAACAAAGTGCCCATGAATTACCACATAGGTGGTAATCCACTAGGTACAGAAAATGTAACTGGGGACCTGGGGACCCAGGTAGATAGTAATCTCTCCTTTGATAATCACATTGCCAAAGTGGTTAGAAATTCCTTCTATGTAGCCCACCTAATCATGAAGGGGTTCACCTCTAGATCAAGAGTGGTCATTGTGACCCCTCTACTCATCACTCATTAGGCCCATAATGGAGTACAATGCCCCATTTGGTATGTACCTTAATCAGCACATGCAACAGCTGGAAAGACCACAGAAGTACCTCACCAAGAGGATCATGGGCATCAAAGAGATGCCCTATGCTGCTCGAATAAAGAAACTCCAGCTCTACTTGGTTGCTTACTGCCTGCTCAGAGGTGATCTATGCCTGACGTATAAGGCCATGTCCAACCCAGAATTAATGGACATGCTCCACCTCAAGAAAACCAAATCTCTTAGAGACACATGCTCCAGTGAATTAAACCTCAGCATAGCAATAAACAGGATGTGCTGGAGGGATAGACTCCTGTTCCAGAGACTTCCCTCGCTCTGGAATAGAATCACAGTTTAGGTTAGGCAGAGCCCCTCGCTGACTCTCTTCAAGAGGAATCTTGACGAGTGGATGGGAAATCATAAATTTACCCCTGGGATCACTTCAGTGGCCCTGCTAGACAGAGGCCCAGGAAACTAATTTAAAAGGGAGGTGAAAGCCAACACATTTTGGCTAGGCTTATAAATGCCCTTGGGCAGATAGCCTAGTACCTACCTATGAACCTATGAACCTACACGCTATAGGGACCTAAACCTTGTCACCACAGTAAACAGAACATGCTGGAGGGATAGATTCCTGTCCCAGAGACTTCCCATACTCCGGAATAAACTACCTATCTATATCAAACAAAGCTCCTCATTAGCACTCTTCAAGAAAAATCCTGATGATTGGATGAGAAATAGGAAATTCACCCCAGGGATCACTTCTGTGTCTCTGCTCGACAGTGGCACAGGAACATAAATTTCTTGGGTGGTAAAAGCCAGGGTACCTTTTTGGGTGGGCTTGTATAAGCCCCAGGGCTGATAGCCTAGTACCTACCTATGAACCTATGAACCTTTGAGCCTTGCCTAAAAAAGGTAATATGGGGACAGCAAGAGCCTTGGCCAGTATTCAGAAGCATGGGGGTGACAGGTACAAACCATCTGTAGCGAAGCAATGAGGCTTGTCTATCATGTCATCACAGGCAGACAGAGACTGGATCCCCTTTGAATGACACCAGAAGCTGAGCCAATTGTTGAAGTTTATCATCTTTCTGTTATATTGCAGTATCATGTAGGTGAAGGTAAGATGCTACTCAAGGTTTGACCCTGTATGTGCCAGCATGTGGTGTATCAACCCATATATGATATGGTCATGGTCTATGCATACAATACACTCACAATACACTTAGTATGATAAGCCTGCTGAGGTTAGCAAATTTGAAAAAAACCTTTGGGAAAACTGTCAGCAAGTAATGCCTGTATTCCACCCTGTAACTCCATATTGCTTGCTGAAGTGTAAAGACGTACTTAGTTTGGATTAAGAACCCTGCACTTGCCAACTGTGTGTGTGTGTGTGTGTGTGTGTGTGTGTGTGTGTGTGTGTGTGTGTGTGTGTGTGTGTGTGTGTGTGTGTCTCCCTGGGGAGAGATCAACCTTTTTGGAGACTACTCACACCTCTTAAAAGTGGTATACTCATCTTTGTAAAGTCTGATGATGTCACCATCCTACAAATATACCTGTGGAAATAAGAAATGTCAATAATGTGCATAGCATGTCACGTAAATGCGTACTGCTGTAGTATCATAATGTAATTAGGTAGGGTTTTGAATCCTGCACTTGCCAATTGTGTGTGTGCCTCCCTGGGGAGGAGTAACCTTTTTGGGGACTACTCACACCCCTTAAAAGTGGTATACTTATCTTTGTCAAGTCTGATGATGTCACCATCCTACAAATATACCTGTGGAAAGAAGCAGTTCTAGTAATGTGTATAGTGCGTTGTGTAAATGTGTACTGCTGTTAGTATCATAACGTAGTCAGGTAGGGGTTTGAATCCTTCACTTGCCAACTGTCTGCATGTGTATGTCTCCTTGAGAAAAAGCAGCCATTTTGGAGAATACTCACACCCCTTAAAAGTGGCATACTTATCTTTGTCAAGTCTGAGGATGTCACCATCCTACAAATATACCTGTGGAAAGAAGCAATCCCAATAATGTGATAGCATGTCATGTAAATGTGTACTGCTGTAATATCATAATGTAGTTAGGTAGGGGTTTGAATCCCGCACTTGCCAACTGTGTGTGTCTCTCCCTGGGGAAGTGCAACTTTTTTGGAGACTACTCACACTTCTTAAAAGTGATATACTCATCTTTGCCAAGTCTGATGATGTCACCACCCTACAAATATACCTGGGAAAGAAGAAGTCCTAGTAATGTGTATAGTGCATCGTGTAAATGTGTACTGCTGTAGTGTCATAATGTAATTGAGTAGGGTTTGAATCCTGTACTTGTTGAGTGTGTGTGTGTCTCCCTGGGAAGAAGCAACCTTTTTGGAGACTACTCACACCCCTTAAAAGTGGTATACTCATCTTTGTCAAGTCTGATGATGTCACCATCCTACAAATATACCTGTGGAAAGGGGAAAGTCAAGTAATGTGTATAGTGTGTCATGTAAATGTGTACTGCTGTAGTATCACAATAGAATTAGGTAGGGCTTTGAATCCTGCACTTGCCATCTGTGTGAGTGTGTGTGTCTCCTGGGGAAGGAATAACCTTTTTGGAGACTACTCACACCCCTTAAAAGTGGTATACTCATCTTTGTCAAGTCTGATGATGTCACCATCCTACAAATATACCTGTGGAAAGATGACCTCCTAGTAATGTGTATAGCATGTCGTGTAAATGCGTACTGCTGTAGTATCATAATGTAATTAGGTAAGGATTTGAATCCTGCACTTATCAATTGTGTGTGTGCCTCCCTGGGGAGGAGTAACCTTTTTGAGGACTACTCACACCCCTTAAAAGTGGTATACTCATCTTTGTCAAGTCTGATGATGTCACCATCCTACAAATATACCTGTGGAAAGGAACAATCCCAGTAATGTGTATAGTGCATTGTGTAAATGTGTACTGCTGTAATTTCATAACGTAGTTAGGTAGGGGTTTGAATCCTGCACTTGCCAGCTGTGTGTGTGTGTATGTCTCCCTGAGCAAAAACAATGATTTTGGAGAATACTCACACCCCTTAAAAGTGGTATACTCATCTTTGACAAGTCTGATCATGTCACCATCCTACAAATATACCTGTGGAAAAGTGAAATCCCAGTAATGTGTATCGCACGTCGTGTAAATGCATACTGCTGTAGTATCATAATGTACTTAGGAAGGAGGTTGAATCTTGCACTTGCTGACTGTGTGTGTTCCAGGTGTGTGATACCGTTGGTCAATGTGGAGTGGGTTTTGATTTTTCTAGTGCATGACATATCACAATGACAACTGCATGTGCATTACACATGTAAGGTACCTGTGGGGCAAAGCCATATACGTACATGTGACCTCAATTATTTCATAGGTGGGTACTCTGCTTTCTCCATGAATGCAGCTGTTATCTTTGCCA
Source organism: Protopterus annectens (assembly GCF_019279795.1). NCBI lineage: Eukaryota > Metazoa > Chordata > Ceratodontiformes > Protopteridae > Protopterus > Protopterus annectens. The sequence goes on from NC_056732.1 coordinate 947,382,391, forward strand.
GAGCATGCTGGCACTTTCCAGACCTTAGGTCACTTCTGTATGCTTGTGACAAGCTTAGCCACTGCAGTGATCCCTGGGCTATGTCTTCTGTTTCACATCCACTCATCACGGTTTCTGTTGAAGAGTGTGAGTGAGGGTTTATGCTTGAGGTATATTTGAATCCTGTTCCAAAGCAAGCAAAGTCTGGCAAATGACTAATCATTATAGGTGTGCAACAACCTCTGTGGATCTGCATGCAAACCCTTTATTGCTTATGTGCTCCACAGAGGATTTCCAAAACCCTTTGGTAATGTGATTATCAAAGGAGAGATGACTACACACATGGCTCTATGTATACATTAGTACCTGTTCCACATTTTGGGGGCTACTACCTATGTGGTACTCAGGGGATACTTTGCTTTCTAAAAGTGGATAATTATGCTTTCTTTGGCTTATAGCTTTACAGCATAAGTTTGACACCAGGTATCTGTTTCTATGATACCCTTTTGGAGGATGTGTGTGTCATCTGGAGAATAAAGTATAGCCCACAGTATACATATTCATCAAACGTGGGCAGACATATCCCTACTGTGTTTGCTTGTACCCAAGAAAGCGATATGCCAAACAGGAGTGGTCCCAGGACTGAGTGCAGGTGAATACCACTTGTTACTGGCATAGAATTGTACATGGAGGCTGCAAATGTTACTGTGTGTCCCACATCTGTGCATCGGTTGTCAATCCATCTTCTAACAATCGTTTATGGTCAGTCTGTTGAGGTTATGTATGATATCAGAATGTGGGATGGGTATGAATTGCTGGTGAGCTATAGCTCGGCTGTGTGGACCTCCCCTCCCTCACCTATAGTCTTGTTAACTGGCTTGAAGTCTACTAGGTGTAGGAGTTATGATCTGGCCTTTAGAGAATGTAAGTGGGTATGGTGCAGTGTTTGCAGGTTCATAATGTCTCTGTTAATGAGTTCCATAATGCTGTGCTCCATAGCCTTCCAGATAACATTTGTCTGGCTTATAGGGTGAGAGTTTCCAGGATCTGTTGTAGTTCTACCCTTAATCAATTTATGTTAACATTTGCACTGGGTGTGATGAGGGTGGGCAGGTTTAGGAATAAGTATATTAGAGGGTCAGCCCAGGTTTGAAGGTTAGTAGACCAAGCCAGATAGGCAGGATTAAGTTGGTTTGTACATGTGCTGAGGAGGAATGCAGAGTATATTGTGAAATAGATGCTAAGGATGAAGCTGCCAGGTAACAGGAAAAGAGGAATGCCTAAGATGAGGTTTATGGCTGTGGTGAGAGAGGACATGCAGGTGTGACAGCACAAGATGCAGAGGGCAGGAAGAAATAGAAACAGATGATCTACTGTGGTGACCCCTAATGGGAGCATCTGAAAGGAGAAGAAGAAGAAGATGGTGTAGCTCAACCCTTGTGGACTGTGAACACCATTACCGTTCGTCATTCCACAAGTATGTAACCTGTATAGAGGCTGCATCGGGACAGAGTATTTAAGTGAGTGGTGACTTCATATGTCAGCTTGTGTATGACACAGCCAGGGACACTGTCCAGTACCATTGCCACTGTGGTTTGGACTTTGGTAAAGAGATGCTTTAACTAGAGTGTCTGTGAATCATCAGGTTTTATTTATTTTATTTATTTATTTTTTTATTTAACATTTGTTGACCGGGAATGTCCGACTAGGTTCCACAGAGCCTGTTTTCAGCGAAGGCCTGGGGAGAAATGCTCCAGATGCATGTCTTTGGAAAGTGGGAGGAAACCAGAGTACCCAGAGGAAACCCACGCGAACACAGGGAGAACATGCAAACTCCACACAGAAGGCACCCCAGCCGAGAATCGAACCAGAGAACCTCTTGCTATGAGGCAACAACATTAACTGCTGCACCACTGTGCTGCCAATTCTTACATTCTTCAGGTCTGGAAATGTGGCCCTTGTGTGATGACAGGGTGGTGAAATCCGCATTCAAACTGTCTGACAAGAAATTGGTAATGTCAGTCAGATAAGTGTACTTTGTGACCATTAACATTAACTGTGACCCGATCTGAGATTTTCCCTGTAGATTATAAACAACACTAAAGAAAGCGTTAGTGTTGTCTTTGGAATCCTTGCCATTTTGTATTTTAAAGCTTGCCTTGTATGTTTATTGAGGGATTGTATATTCCCAATGATACTGACCAGAGCGGTTATCCCTTCTTGGTATTTGACTCTTTTTTGGTACAACTTCACACCTTCTATTATATATTTAGTTTATGACAGGGGTCCATGAGACTAATGCACTTTTACTGTATAAGTGAGAATTTCTTGTCTTTGTGATAGCATGGTCCATGCAACCCTGTAGGTGAACAGTGTGCATTACTAAAGGATTATGCAGCTGGGACAGTGTTAGCCTTAGTAATGCAAACCAATGACAGATAGTAACAACAGCATCACCCACAGCACAGTGTCAACCCATGTCATACACACACATGTGTACTCAAGTTCCAAAATGTGTGTAGTACAATACATACTGGCCACCAATAGAAACTATGGAGTGTTAACACTGGCCAATACAGGGCATGTCACCCTGCCCATGTGTCCAATATGCATGTACATGCAGACAGTGCACCTCCACCATGTTCACAAATGGACATCTGCAATCCTGAGTTGCACACACCCCACACTTACTGTCCACTGTATAACGCATGCTGACACAACTACACACATCAGCCAAGTGGCACATGGGCAAACAAAACACAATTGGAATAAACACTGATGACAAAAATACAACATTGCTAATTACAGCTTTAATGTATCATGCCTGCTCAGCTACACCTTCAAGGATATCATTACACTTTACTGCTGACAACATGCTACACATTCAACCATTGCTATACTTTATTAAAGTCACCCTGTGCATCAGCACCATGTTAGCCTGTTCCTGCATCAATGTTACAGATGACAGGAGGTGGCACAGGTTTCATCATATGCACAGGGTGTGTTGTTGGTTTGCTGGAGGCCTACACTGAGCCATACAATCGACATGTGTGTGTGAGTGTGTGTGTCAGGGCCATGAGTACTGTTATGGGCCAATGTTGATGTAATGTGTGCGGGTATGTGTTTGCCCTAGGTTTCTGGTTTATGTGTGTGTGTGTGTCTGCATGCACACAGTTCCACCATGTGGCTGCCATATACGGGGATTTGTGAGACAGCTACAGACTGTACCTGGCAGACTTTACAGATCACTGTCTCTGGCCATGGATACGGATCCTGTGCCTGGCAGGGGTGCTACAGACAGTATCAGGTACTAATCCAGATTGGGTTCTATCCAAAGAGGTTGACATATGTCCACTGGATCCAGGTCCCTGCTGGGACTGGCCAGAGCCACGTGCACGTGGTCTGCTAGGACGGTCCATGGACAGCCCCCTCCAACATTGCTGGGGCTAGTACTGGCACTACTGGAGCGGCTGTGACTTGCTGGATGTCCATGGCGACCTCCAGCTGCTGATGTTACTGGCATACATCCACATCGACATCTCAACCATCCAACACTGTCCTGACACATGGGCATGACATTGTGGAGGACATTCAATGTCTCTCCCCAACGTCTATCAATGACCTCAGTGTAGTTACGTATGGCACCTGCTAGGTCACGGATACTGTCATTTACAGAGGTGTTATGAGCCCTCTGTGCCCCTAGTCCCTGTCTGGTGTACCACTCCATTCGTGTCTGTGCCTCCATGACAGCCTGGAACATGCGTGTGGTAGAAAGAGGTGTGGCACGTCTGCCAGGGGCATGATGACCAGCAGTGCTCTGATGAGAACCCCTGAGCATCTGCCTATGTGGTACCGTTCCAAACATCTGGCTATGGCTGCTGTGTCCTGATACATGTGCCATAGATACCACACTGTCCTGGTCAATGCCAACCGTACACTGCACCGCAGCTAAGGGCAATGGTGATGATGGATGTACAGGCAGTATGACTGTGTGCATGGATGGGGTGGAGACTTGTGTACTGTCAATTGGTGGCCCAACAACAGACCCTGACAAACCCGCCTGTGCCTCAACACACCTATCTTCATAATCATTGTCTGTCTCAGTGACATCAGGTTCCCTGCTGTACTGAACCAGCCCCACCTCAGCACCTGTGAAAGGAAAACAGGAAACACACTTTAAGACCTGAACATGACTTCAGACCACATGCACACATGCACACATGTGCACATGCACACATGCACACACACGAAATACACTCCTCCCTAAAGCAGACACACACAACACCAGCAATCACAGAACATACACAATAGCAGGTGATGGTGTTCTACAGTATCACAAGCAAAACAGTCATATCACACATGTCAGCATGCAGGACATGTGTTGCTCAAAAGCATGCAGTGCAAGTGTAGTCAGTCCTTGTTACTAACAGTATACATGGATTTGATGCATGTGTTTTGTTATTAGCTGATGGCCCTCCCCCTGGAACACAATGCATACATGGACACAACATTGCTGTGCAGGTATTCATAACCCTGTAATGTACTATGCACCATAACTCACAGGTGTACATACCATTGCTGAATGTGTATCTGTGTGTCAGATAGGTATCCAATGCTGATTACAGCCTCTGTGTCTTTAGGAAATAATTGTGGACACCTTTTTAGCACATGCATGATGAGTATTCACACAACATCATCAGTGGTGCATGGATAATTGATGAAATACCATTCGGCCACATACCCAATGTACAGTACTTATGGTGAGTGTAGATCATATTGTGGACATGTCAGTCTCATCCATGACATGGCATGCTAAAACACAACTGCATATTTAAACACTACACATACCCAATGTGTGTCATATGACCTAACCACTCAGTAGCATCACAAGACATATATGTGTCAGTTGTGCAAATGGTGATTGGTATGCATACTGTTTAGAGGAGCATATGTGTGCACACACGCAACATTAAGGTGTATAGCAATATAAGTTATGTGTAGTACTATGGTTACAATAACTGGATGGGGTATAGTACCACAGGCCATCATCATGAAGCATCATGTGGTCACTCAAGGCTACAAATGTTTTCCAAAACAGCACTAATCATGCTGTGCTGGAACTGTACTACCTTGGCTAAATTCACCATTTCACAACCAGTTGTTACGGGAGTTTGTAAGGAGGCCAATATGGAGCATTCTCTGACATGAATGTGTAGTGTGTTGCAGAGTGTTTAAATGTCCCATGATAGGCCTCTACCGCTCAGGTATATTATGTGTGATGTGTGGATGAGATTTTGGATACTGGAGTGTGTCTTTACAGAGGGTTTGGGAATCCTTTATGTGTAGCATGTTAAAATGCTCTGTGTATGACATAGATGTGTATGTTATGTGTATGTTGAGTATCAACTGTGCCTATCCAATGGTCACTACAGTCTAGCCACATTTATTTGAGATGGTCTGGGTATTCCATGTGTTTGAGGCAGCTAATCACATTAGTGAGATGTGCGTGCTCTTACACCAAACATGCACAGCATGCATTATGGGTAGGTGTGTTACATGTGTATATGGCCTACACCTTAACTATGACATGAACTTTTTATTTACAATCATAAATGTAGAATACACTCACCAGCATCTGTCTGCTGCCTTGATGTCACCCCAGAGGGACCTACATAGAGATGAGACAGTTTGTCAGTGGCCACAACTGTGGCATTGCTACTGTGTGTTTGCAATCTTACAGTACAACAGTTTACATTCACAGGGCTACAGATTAAGTTCCAAATGATCAGTATTGCACAACAACATGCTCCACATCTTTGAATGACACACTCCACATCTCACATATGCATGATCTACAATACAGATAACAGTAGTCTACAGATATGCGATGTTACCTGCATGCTCCATGTGTGCTTGCTGGGTGGCTCCAACCTCCATCATGGTGTATGTCTGCTGCTGTTGTTGTTGGGCAGGTGCCACAAGGCTCAGGAGCAGCTCCTCCACTCTGGTGAGGGAGGGATGAATATTGACACCACCTCCTGTTGCAAGCTGTTGTCTCTTCACATCAGCAGCACGCTGACGGACATGTCTGAGAAGATCACTGCAGTGGTGGCGTACCTGTTCATATGTCCAGTTATGCAGGCCTACCTCATTTACCCTGCGGACAACATCTTGCCACATTGCAGTACGCTCCTGCTGGTCCTGGCTGGTTCGTGAGAACATGACGGTAGTGCTGAATCATACTGCTAGTAATGATATCATCTTTAGCACTACTGTAACTGGGGTTCCTGCGATGGGCCATGATCCCTGGAAGACATAAATACAAAAATATGTCTGAGCAAGTCATATGGCACATTTAACATTATACAGTACAGATATCACTGAACTGCCATATACAGCAACCTATAAGCTAACCAAGAGTGAAACACTGTAACTGCCACTTATCACTGCTCACCCCACAACTACTTGAAAGTGCCTTGCTCATTCTCTATCTAATGAACCATGTTCTGCACAGCAACAAAATAAAATCACTATATAAGACTATACAAGAGTAACTGGCACATTGTATGCAACACGATGCACCACCTAGCCACAGCAGATATACATCAAGCTGATGTGTAAAGAAATATATCATACATCACAATCAGTGTAAGGTCCAGTAAATGTATTACTATTATACCACACAACTTGTTAATGGCAAACCCATGGCCAAAATATGTGCACAATTGGAAATATAGGTTGCATACTGCTGTAGTACACTATGAATGTTGCTAGATATGCAGTTATATGTTTTACCGCACATATGTCAAAGGGCATGTTACAGACATACCCACACACACATCAGACATAATTACAGGACACAAAGGTATGACAACCCAGATAAGCTTTCAGTGTGTACTATACAGTGCTGTGTGTCAGTACTTAGTTTTCTGATCGGTAGTACTTACACAGCCTTAATCTTGAGAAATGTAATCTGTGATGAATACAGGGACCACACAAAACAGTGGATGCATGCAATACATACTTTGCTGTACAGGCCCAGATCTTCAAGTAGTACTACAGTACACACAGGATTTGGATTCAACATTGGTACCAATCAATAATCATAGATGTAGTGCTTAAGCTGCCAATGACTCACCCTAGTTAAACAAGGGACTTAATCACAATGTATGCAATAGCACATTTTCTGCCTAGCAACAGAATACACAGCTTTTGCTAGGATCAAAGCAAGGACCCATAATACCATGACATGAACAGTTTCCCACTAAGCTATCCCACAGATACATATATTTGACGTATTCACAAACATATTGACCATCACAGTCAGTCAACGTACAGAGAATCTATTTCAACAAGTAGATGTAGGCGTGTATGAGTATATATAACTCTCTCTCTCTCTCTCTCTCTATATATATATATATACATATACAAATACACATCCATTGGTCTACATATGGATATATATATGTAGGCACATATACATTTCACCTTTCATAGTGAGAATATCAATTACACAAAGGATGTAAGGTGTACAGTAATGTAATAAAATTGCACAGTCTTGGGATAAATGCATTGAAGGTGTTCACAGCCAAGGTAGCTTTAGCAGGCCTTACTGGCTTCAACATTGCAAACTGAACAAACCACCCACAGTGTTTAACCACCACATGTCATATACCAGCACTGTATTCTGTCTTGTTTGTCACACACTAAAACCTACATGCAAATATGCGCATACTAACCTTCACCAACATATATATGTCCACCCTTCACAAACAGTTGCAATATGTCCCCTGCTCTACGCACATATACAGATTTGAATATATATGACACATATATATTTCTCTGTATGTGTGTGGCATACACACACAAGGTCCACACTGCTGTAAGTCCCTGGACCTCACAGCTGAACTGTTGGGCCTTGCTGCAAAACAAACAGGTGCCACATATGAACACACACTAACATTAGGGGGGTATATATGGCTACAGATGCTAGATAAGCATATTAGACTGCTACAGCAGTTGCCAATGCTAAGCTACACTTTAATGTGACTATCATGCATGTGTTGTTCTGTCACACCCATGTTTATATAATGTCAGTGCTAATCCCCCAACAGCCATTGGCCACACTACTGTACAGAACACAGATAACATGGATCAGATCTTTGACATGTAATGCTGAGCTACACATTTCACAGGTATGTCCCACTGCCCACAGGTACACACAGTATTGTCCATAGCAGTAGTTAAGCAGAACATCTGTGCATAAAGAAGTACTGCTGCCACATATGAATGGTTCACATTATGTAGACTATTCTTCAATAACATATACTACATGCCAGTAAATACATATGTGTCACATACCTTTTCTTTGTAAGATTTGGTAATATTTCTTTTTCTTTTCCTTTTCTCTGTCTCTCTCTCTCTCTCTCTCGGTGTCTCTCTCTGTCAGTCTCTGCAATAGAGTGATTGAGTTTGTTGGCAGAGATTGCAGCCTGCTTTTGTAGGAATTTGCACATGAGCATGTGATGGCCTCCGCACCAATTAGTGGCCACCATTTGCTAATTGCATGCAGCTTGCTATGTAGTAATTGCAGTAATCATTGTCATAGCAACCCAGTACTATAAATTGCTGACTCATGTAGGCGTGGCCCTTTCAGCTTTCCAAGATGGAGATCATTCTTGTTTGCTGTGGACATCATTGTTTAAGACAGAAGGTTGGTATAGTTCTTATATCAGAAGCCAGGGGTGTAGCCACAGATTTACATTTTGTACTCAGACCTAATGTTGCTACTTGCAGTACCCACTTGTCAGTGTAGAAATGTACTCACCCCTCAAAATGCTATCCCAAGAGACATGGAAAGATGTACTTTTTTTTCAACTGTTACAATTAACTGCCATACAAAGCTAGTTATTGAGATGTATTCCTTTGGCACAAGAATTGTTTGTGAACTGCTATACTGTGAATATTCATTTACTCAGTTCTAAACAGTTTGTGCTTTTTTAGTGTTGACATTAGCACAAGCTGCTCAGAAAAACTGGACACATTTAAGTACTGTGAGTATGCTTACCTACATCCTTGGTAGACCCTGCACACACCAGTATATTCTACATTTGGGTAGGGTTGCAGAAGTACAGAGAGTGTAAGTAATATTGTGTGGATATTATCTTGCTGGACTTACAGGATTGCTGTGTACAGTTTATCAAGGCAGGTACCAAACAAGAAAGAAAACAGGAACAGGTACAAATAGACGTTCGTCATCTTCCTGGTGCACCTTCTGGGGTTAACTTGCCTATCATTATCACTAATAGGAAGGGCGACTTTAAGATTTACAATTTTTCAGACGTCGCTCTCGATGCAGATCTAGTAGAATTGCTGGCTTTTGGGAATACATTTGTACCTAATAAACAAGGCGATTTAGCTAAGGTCATTATTGATCTTAAATGTTTCGTTCGTAAGTTAAACTTACAGGTGTTGTTCAGCAATGATCCATTTCAGCCAGGTCATGTACTAAAACTCCCTAGTGTGTTTAATCCACCTTTGCACTCTATGTTACAACTCTTTGAAAGTGTATGTGAGATTGACTTTAGACATCAGCTCTCTACCTCTTCTATTCAAGGTAGGAGTGACATAAATAAATTTAACACTACAAAAAAACAACTGGAAGCATTGGATAACCTTTGCCGGTTACCCATCAGGCTCATTAAACCTGATAAGGGTGGGGGTTTAGTGATCTTTAATGACCATCAATATAAAGAAAAGATGGTTCATGTCTTGAACTCCCCGGCTTATTCTGCAGCATCTATCAATGAAGTAAATGGGACCTACCAGAGAATTAGAGGGTATTTTAGGGATCTATTTTTAGCCGCGAAGATAGATATTAACATCAACAACTTAATTGACATCACTTTTCCAAAAATACAGGTGATGTTTGGTATCCCTAAGATCCACAAGGATTTACTTAACCCTCCAATGAGGGCACTTGTGGATGGTAGGTCCTCTATGACACATCCGTGTTCACGTCTCATAGATAGCATTTTGGCAAAATACCTTCGGTTCATTCCGGGGTTGTGTAAGAATTCTTGGTCTTTCTTAAGTAACATCAATGACATTCCCTTTGACATCATGTACAATTTCCTTACTATTGATGTAGTGGATTTGTACACTTCCATTCCACATCAAGAAGCTGTGGAATGGATTGGCTTGCTATTGAAAGATTTTGAGGCTCCTACCAGGGAAATAGAGTTGGTTACTGAGCTCCTTGATATAGTTCTTACAACTAATTACTTTATTTTTGATAAAGATTACTTCCTGCAGAAGCAAGGGATAGCCATGGGCTCGCCCTGTGGGGCGAGCATTGCCAATTTTTTTTAGGCTATTGGGAGAAGAACTTCCTGAGGAACAAACCAGACCTGATGCAATACGTCCAGTTTTACACTAGGTTTCTTGATGATATTTTTATCTTATTCAAGGGGGACATCACTGAGGCAGAATCATTTGTTTACTCTTTAAATAATACTACTGAGTTTCTGAAATTCACCTTTAAATTCTCCTGTTTAGAGATAGATTATCTCAATGTTAAGTTAGTTAAAGATCTTACTAAGGAAGAGTATATGTCCACTATTTTCAGGAAGTCGACGTACTGCAACTCGTTCCTCCATTTTTCAAGTTCTCACCCCTTTAAGCAGAAGCAGTCCATTGTTAAGGGACAACTTGTGCGAGCAGGAAGGATGTGCAGTACTATTGTTGACTTCAATTCTGAATGTAACTTCCTTAAGGAATTGTTCTTTAATCGTGGCTATCCATTACCTTTATTGGAGGAACTTATAGAGGAAGTATCAGTAAAGAGAATTGATGGTTTTTATAAACCCCTGTTGAAACAGAGTCATGGCAATCAACCTAGTCCATTCCCTATTGGTTTACTTCCTCCTGTACCTGATTCTAATTTAAATTTGGATCTAGGTGGAACTTCCCCCGAAAGGGAATGTTGTTACACATTGAGTTTTGTCACAACTTTTTGTACTAATTCCCAGGCCATTTGGTCTATTATATGTAAGAACTGGCATTTCATTTCCATCAACACTTTCCTACTTGAAAAATTAGGTTTTCGGCCTAGAGTCACTTACAAGAGGGGTAGTAACTTAAAGGAACTATTACAGAGGAATATGGAACAAAATACATTTAGTAGACGAACAGGCATGTTCTCATGTGGTTTTTGCAATTGGTGCAAGGTGATTAGAACAGGAAATAGTTTTGTTATTAGGAATAGGAAATACCAGATTTTTCACAAATTCAACTGTGAAACTAAATATGTTATTTATATCGCTTTATGCAACTGTTGCCCTGCTTTTTATATTGGTAAGACGGACAGAAAGGTCCGTGAACAGATTTATGAGCATGTTTATGCAATTAGGAACAATAAATGTCAAAATGCTCTGACTAAACATATTTATTCTTACCCAGGTCATAGTTTTGATTTTATGGTAATTGATCATGTTCCTACTAGCATTAGAGGTGGCCCCTATTCCCTTATCCTTGAGAACCGTGAACTTGAATGGCAACTTAAATTAGAGGCCTTCAGGTTCCCAGGTCTCAATGAAAATTGTAACATTTCCGCAGTTTTAAAACTAAGGAGTTATATGAGATGATACATTTATTTCCCTGGAAATATGAGCCTTAGGGATGCCTGTCAAGTAGTTTTAGTGTATCTTTATCAATTCCTTTTATCCATTTATTTAGGATTCTTTTATATTGTTTATATATTTTATATATATATTATTTTTAAATTTGGTATATATATTTCATACACTCCTTGTCATTATGTATGTTTAGGTTTTTAGTGATTCACATTAGATATTTACACATCTATAACATTATCAGTGTATGTTTTTAGTTTTTTGAATATGTGATGCCTTCACGAGTATTTTTTCTGAGAGTTGTTGTTGTTCTTTGTATTTACCTTTTTATGGGTGGGTTTGTTTAATATATTTTTTCTTGTAAAGGAAAGTTTTTATTATTATACTTGTGATGAAATATTCATGTATAGATATATTTTTAGTATAAAGAAGTGGGTATGCGCTGTGTTATATTGTTGATTTGAGCATTGACTTTGTTTTTAAGTTTGTTGATTTAAACTAAATGTGACGTTTTGTTTATGTCATTTCCTGTCTGATTTTATTTAGGCAGGGGTTTTTGCTTGTTACTTTTCTCTGATGACGCTACAAGTGTTTTGTGTTGAAAACGTTGCTGTTATTTTAATAAAACTTGCGTTCAGGTTAATTATCGGACTCTTGGTCTCAAGGTTGCTGTGGCGGTTCAGTTTATCAAGGCAAGTAGTCTGTCTGCATAACTCCCAATTGTGGACCTATCCACATGAGAGCCAGAGAATAGCCTATTTTTTGTCTGTGCACCACACAGGTCTTTTCAGCAATAGAGCAATGGCATTCTTACAGTTGGTTGCTACCAGTACATGGCTACTTACATTTGTATTTCAGTGTTGTATTCCTACATAAGGGTATGCTTCCGAAACTCCTTCCAAAGCTATTTGCACAGTGTGTAACAGCAGAAAGGCTGATATGCCTCTGTGTTTCTGCCTCTGCCAGACCTCTCAACCACTCAGGTACATATCTGAGCATACTCAGGGAAAAGTAAAGAAAAAGTCAGGGACAGTCAGGGACTCCTTTAAAATATTAGTGCCATTAAGTTGAGACATTGAGAGAATCAGAGCATATGAATTAATACACCTTTTCTGAAGTAAAAAAAAGTGTCTAACTCTTAATTATTGTCATTATTCATTAAGTATAATTCGCCACCTTTCTGGCCAAAGTCAGGACGTCCCTGAAAATTAGGGACAGTTGGGAGGTATGGCCTCTGTCCTAAACAGATATGCCAGTGTTTGTCCTGCTGTGATACTGTGTGGGGTTGTAAAGTGATGGTGTAACATTATTTCCTACTAGAATGGCTGCTTCTCTTATCACAGTCATGTACTGTAATCCCACAACAAGTGTTGGTCAACATCCACAGAACAAGTTGTCTGGTATGGTATTCCTATTTTTCCTTTACATTCAATCATTCTGATGCATGATATATTTATTTAAGCACCAACTTGATGTATATCTACCGTGGCTTAGTGGTACTTCATGTTGTGTAGTGTGTGCAGGGTTCAAGACTTACAGAGGTGTTTTATGTTGCTCCTGAGCAGAACAAGGGCCCTCACATACAGAGTGACTAAGGCACTTTTAAGCAGCTGTAAGTGGGTTTGCGCGGGTTTGTGCATTGCTGCGCATTGCTTAGCCAAGTGCAAACAAGCGCAAACCCGCGCAAACCCATTAACTACTGCTTAATAGGGCTTACTCCCGCTAACCCCTGCACTCATTTCTTTGAAAGAAAAGAAAAATGGGGAGATAGTAAAGTGGTGAAAAAGGGGCACAAAGAGGGAAAGACAGCATGGAAAATAGCTTGGGATGTGCAGGATGGGTGTAGGGAAGGTCCATAGCTGCCCATTTCTTCAACAGCAACAGCTGTGCATATGCAATAAATTTGGAGGTAGATATGAAACCTTCAACCCCTGAGAGAGGGGTGAGGACAACAAAGTATGTTGTAATGCCAATTAAATAATATTTCATGTGTCCAGTGGACATGTGTGCAAAATGGGCAGCTATGTATGGGGCGTATTTTTTTTTCTGGGAGCAGATTGCTCTTTTTTTCAGGTGAGAGTGGAATGTGGGGTAGGGGAAGTAGGTATATTTGGGGAGGTAGGTTGGGGAGGTAAACAGACAAGACAAACAAGATGCATACAGGGGCGGTATATGACACATGTGGTGGGTGAACACCTTTGACGGGGAGGGATGTTTGGAAATCGCAAGCCCATGAGCCCCCAGATGGAAACAGTGGAACTGACATCCCCACCCATGGGCAGTCACCACTGCACCTTCATGGCCTAGAGGGTGGCTGTGCTGCGGGCTGTGTAGGAGGGGAAGGCTGACCCGGGAGCTGCGCCACTCAGGCCTCAAGCTGGCATAGAGGTTCTGCAAAAGAACATTCAATCTCTCTATGCGCCACAGCCTGGACCGTTGGAAGGGTGATAGTTGCCCCTCCTCCACTCACGCTTGCACGGGGGCCAAGCCCCATCCCCTGCAGTGCTTCCACCTGAAGGTGGCACAGGGCCAACGGAGGAGGAGGTCCCAGGCTGGGCACCAGATCTGCTGGTGCCAGGTGCCATGGCCAGCTGAGGTGCGACAAGTGGGTCCGTTGGGACCGGCCTTCCCATACAAACTATGTTTTGGAGAGTTTAATAAAGATATGGGTTAGTAACAGTCAACAGCATTCCCAATTTGTTATAACACCATGCAGAAGTATTCCCATTAACCCAACACACCAGATTTTCAACAGTTGAAAAGCAAGCATAACACATGCATGTATAGAACAATAGTGGACATTACAACAGCATGCAGGTTGAATTGATGGCAACAGGCCACCATTATTGTGGTATTTTAACAGGGCACATGCATAGAAATAAATGCAAATATTTATAAACCAATAGGACATATGTCCCAACAAATGTTTTGAGATTAGACATACCGATTGAGGTGTGGAATTGCATTTTTTATGCACATACAGTAGGGTGGAAAAAGATAGCTCAATTAACTTATATATCCTTCTAGTTATCACTACATTCCTATTAACTGCAGTCATATTCCCCTTACATGTATTATTACACTACCCAATGTCCTTTTATTATACAACTGGATTTTGCTAGATCATTATATACATGAGCTGTATCTTGCATACAAACTGTCCAAGATGCAGATGTTACTGCAACATATTTTGAGAGTTGCTCACACACACTACTGCTAAGATGGTACACTGACAGCTCTACTTTCATATAATTATCTAGATATGTTCAGGTGAAAGTATCAGTTATATGTTAGCAGCTCCCTACATTTCTGGCAGCACACTGACATTTCTGGGGAACACAATACCAAGCTACTCATGTGCCAGATTAACCAGTACATGCTGGGTATGAACCAACAGTTGAGGGATGTAAATATGCATAAAAGCTACTGGCACTCCCTTCATCCACGTTATATGGGCCTACCCAAGTGTGAGTTAACACTGCTTAATACAACAGTACTATTTGTAGAATGCAACAGTACAACAACATATCAAAGAAAATGACACAGACACACTCCAGGAATTATACATTTATTAAAGGATTATTACACCTTTATTTATTGGGTTAAAACACTTTTTGAAGGCTCTCTCATTTATTTTATATAACAGTACATGCAGAATAATTACTAACCTGCCTTATGATGCAGCCTTTGTGGCTTATCTTCATGGGCTTGCTGGTTCATAGCCCAGACACCTGCAGCTGTGAAGTAAATGCAGTGATATTGAGACATACCTATCCATAGTATAGACAAGCATAGCAATTCTTAACTACTTAATACAATGGCTACTTACTCAGTACTGGGGCATTAGGCATTGCACAGGATTCCTGCATCCACTGGTCCAGTTGATCCTCCCTAAGTCGCAAGTCAGAATAATAGTGCCTGATCTGCTCACCAGTCCGAGGAGCACCAGTGGCACTGGTGAGATCACGAGCAAGACTGTTCCAGGCCTCTGTTTTATATTGTGTACCCTGGTACTTTCCTCATGATTGTGGACAAGGAGCCAAACCATTACTTTGGACTCCTCAATGCCCCAGCATTGCGCTCTAAATCAAGTGCCATCTCCAATACCGGCCATGCTGACTGCAGAAGGAAGCTTCAACCAGTTATAGCAAGTATTCCCACCTGTGGAGCTTAAATATGCCTCATTTCCCGCACTTATTTGTGATTGGCCACTTTTGAAAAAACTCAGCTGTAGGCATGCCTGCTTAGCTGATGTTGGCAATGTTTTAAATTCCTTTGATAGATATGTGTCATGAAATGCTGTCATGGCTTAGTGGTTAAGTACTGTGACTATAGTGCACAGTATCCTGAGTTCGATCCCTGTCACTGTGTTTTATTTTCTAACTGGGCAGACCTGACTGGTTAAGGTACAGTAAAGGAGGTGTGGCCGTGTTTAACCGACTTTGCTCTACTTTGCCTGACTTTGCCCAATGTTGCTCAGCATTGCTCGATGTTGCTTGATGTTGCTCGATGTTGCCCGATGTTACGCTGGTTAGTGCGGTGCGCAGCTATGCGCAAATATGTTGTTGTGCTGGTTAGCGCGGTGCACAGCTATGTGCAAAGACATTGCACTGGTTAACGCAGTGCGCAGCTACGAGCAATTGGATTTAAATATGCTCAATACTGGTAAAATGTGCTTAGCAGTACTTTATATTGCTTAAAATAGGGTACTCATGCCTCAGAATGCATAACCATTTCACCTTTATATATATAATTTGTTCACCACTACCTTTAACTTTTCAATGCTTTTTACAAAACGTATACATAAAAAATGTCAGGAAATATTTTTATATACAGATTTCCAACAGAAAATGTAACGTGCAGTAGTGGGACTCGAACTGGGAATGCCTCATCTTTGTGTGAAGGCTCTAACAACTATGCTATCGCTATTTTGCTTAATTTGCATATATTTTTTCTTATTATCCTGTTCTGGTGTCTAAGCTGCTAACTGTAGCGAAGCAATGGGCAAACCCATGCAAACACATGCAAATACGGGCAGCTATATCGGATGAAATTTAAAAAATTAAAAACTCTTTCTATTTTTAATTTTGTCAGTTGTTTAACATATGGGGGAGTGTAGTGATACATTGTGCACATGTGAGCGGACTCGCTCATGTAACTTGAAATTGCGGCATTTCTTCATTGCAGGGGCGTGGATTTTTGGACTGCTCGGCAGTCCGACATGCCCCCTACAGTCGTCCATGCTCCATGTAAGCTTTAGAGTTGAGGCAGCACACCCTCATTAATATGCATGACGTGCTGCCATCATACTCTTAGACTGGCGCTTCCATGTAAGACTAATCTAGTCTTACACGGAAGATTAGTAAATCCTGGGGAATGTCTTTGTATAATAGTACTGTAGTGTTCTTCCACATTGTTTACCCTTTCTTCTGCATTTTCTGATGTACTGGGCATGAGTATGGGGCTTGCATTCCCACACTTGCACAGTACATCAGTGCTGTTCAAAAGAAGTAATGGAGAAAAAAGAATCTTTTTTTTTTTTTTTTTTTTTTTTTTTTAACAATGAGGCATAAATGTGAACATTCTCTGATAAACTAGACAGCTCAGAAGTATGAAAGTCTGCTGAGACTGTGCAGAAATACAAGGAAAAAAGGGTATGTTTCTGTTTTTTTTTTAGTTTTGTAGAATATACCTGATTTTTGTTGTATTTGGTCAGCCCTCTACACCATATATCAGTGGAAAAGTCTGTCTGTTCAATGGTACTTCAGCAGCTGGACTTTTTTCTCTTGGTATATCTTCGATTTATAATGGGCATGCTAATTGTTTTGCCCAATCAGCATGCTCGTTTTTGAATAACAATGACTCGTCATTCTGTAATTATAAATATTCTGGAGCATTTCTCCCCGGGCCTCTGCTGAAAACAGGATCTGTGGAACCTAGTCGGATATTCCCGGTCAACAAATGTTAAATAAAAAAAAAAATATATATATATATAGGATAATTAATTCAACAGTCAGAGAATCACCTCAAGCATTTGTATTAGAAATAAGTAATTCACAAGGATCTACAAATAAAAAATGTAGCAACTGGGCGGATAAAATAAGTAGATGTTAGCTGTGTAAATGGGGAAGGAAAGACAATATCCTGACTAATGTAATGGAGCTATTGCTTTTACAGGTGATCTTATATGGTGAGCTTGACATAGGGACTCTTATTCATGAGCTGAGTTCATAGGTTCATATGTGTATTACTAGGCTATTGATCTGCAATGATCTTAAGGAACTTAGCCTTATATTTCAAAGGTAGTTTATAGCCCTCATATTTTGCGTAAGAATAACCCAGTGGCAGGCAGATTAAGGATATGTTTGGATAGTTACTTGCCTATTTCTATGAGGGATATCAGTGCTAAACCAGGGTGAATTTGCGGTTTCTCATCCATTCATACTTTGCTTTATGTGAAGTAGAAGATGGTTACACACCTGAGGAGTTCTTGTGGATATATACATACCCCTCCAACATGTTCTGTTTCTGTGCTGCAGAAGAGATTGAGATCCCTTGTAGGAGATCACACTAGCATTGGACTTGTGAAGGTGTAATAAGTCTGACAGGATAGGGTCTGTTGAGGCTCTCTAAATAAGGCAGAGGTCACCTCTTGTAGCCTGTCCACATGAGAAAAAGGTCGCCTCTTATTACCCTTGTTTACTAAAGTAAGTTCCAAACTGAGGCTTATTTGCTTTAAACAAAGACTATTAAAACACTGTTTCTCTCAGAAACATAATTCACTATCCACTTGTATAAGTGTGCCTCTTCAAAGAATGATTGTTATTTGATGTGAAGAGAATGAAAGATGTGATGAATTTGGACAGTGGAGATAATTTGCATGCATGAAGACCTCAGGGTTTTGATGAAAGTACTAGGCATTGGTATAAACTATAATAGGCTGGGAGCAGAATTCACTCACATATGTAAATTATATGCAGAGGAAATTGCATGCCGGATTGTTTGCTTGTAAATGCATGTTCATGGCTTTTTGACTGTGAAATAATAACTTCAAGGATGCATAGCAGAGCTGCACCTTGCTGTCCTATTAGGCAACATTTCCATTTTATATCATCTTTGCAGTGACAAAATCAAGAATGTTAGGGCAAAACTGCATTTCGATAGGCTAGGGCAATCCCAAAGTGCCCATGTACTATCAAAAATGGAATTTAGTAAGGAAGAACAGTTTGTAGTTGACTTTCTAAGACATTTAAGATGGGGACTTATGTTTTGGGAACATGACACTTCAAGAATGTATGATTGTCTTGAAAACTTCATGGAACTGAAAACAATAAAAAAATTCTATTAAAAATTTCTATTATCAGTCAGTCTACTAAATGCAAAGTCACTGCATTTGATATAATATCAATGTAAAATGACAAAAAATATTTAAGGGAAGGTCATGCCTATTAAATCTAGTGGACTTTTTTGAGAGGGTCACCAAAGCATCGGATGAAGGTAAGAATGTGCATGTAGCTCACCTTTATCTGGCCAAGGTTTTTGATACAATACCCAACACAGGCAGTATAGACAAGTTTACTAATTTAGGTGTAAACCCTTCTATCACCCACTGGATAGCCAACTGGCTCACTGATAGGACCCAGGAGGTCAAAATAGGCGAGGCCACCTCCAACAGCCTAGTCACTAGTGGAGTCTCCAAGGCGCAGTACTGGGCCCATTGATTTTTGTCATCTATTTCTCTGAAATAGAGGTAAATGCTGAAGGTTTATAGCTGACTAAATTTGCAGATGATTGTAAGCTCGAGGTTATAAAGCCATGGTCTTAAACTCAATGCTAAGAAATGTATAACTGTATCCTTTGAAAACTCAACCATCATGGCTAATTACCATGTTGATAATATACCCCTAAGAGTTGACCCAGTGGTCAGGGATCCAGGTAGCATGTAGACAGTAATCTTACTTTCAACCATCATGTGTCCACAGTGGTGAAGAAGTCCTTTTATGTTTCACAACTTATAAGTAACAGCATGGCATATAGGTCCAAAGAGGTCATTATCCCTTTACTCTCCCTTTATCAGACCAGTTATAGAGTACAATGCTCACTTTTGTATGTACCTGACCAGGAATATGGAGCAGCTAATGAGATCTCAGAGTTTTTTTACAAAAAGAATACAAGACGTAACAAACGTGCCTTATGCAGAGCACCTTAAAGCCTTTCCCTCTACTCAGTCTTCTATAGATTGCTGAGGGGGTGATCTATGCTGGCTTACAAGTCATCCGCAAACCGCTCACTTATAAATCTTTTACATATTCATAAGTCAAAGAGTACCAGATAAACAGGCTCTAGGGATCTGAATTTTGTCTTTGGCATAAACAGAACATGCTGGAGAGACAGATATGAGCAATGTGTTCGATAGACTACCCCCACCTATGGAACAGGCTTCCCATCCATGTGAAGCTGAGTTCATCTATTACCTAGTTTAAGCACAACCTAGACCAGTGGATGGGGAATAGGAAATTTATGCCAGGTGTGGCACCAATGTCCCTTATAGACAAAGGGGGGTTATAAATGCCTGGCCCTCAACATCCTATTTGGATACAGGCCATCATTATTCTTTTGGGAAGACTTGGCTAGGCTTAGAAAGGCCTCCTGGGTTGTTAGCCTAGTAACAGTCTATGAATCTATGAATTAAGGAGAAGCTTCATCTATTATCTGCTGTAGTGTTTCCATTAGTTATAACCTTCACACAGTTCCTATTTACAGAAGAAAACTGTAACATTAAACTCACTCCACTATTGCCTCCTTAAAGTATAACTGCATAGTATATCAAATGCAAATTCAACTTAAATCACATGTTGGAATCCTTTGTGTTTATGCCACGTATTCTGGGTAGAGCTGCATTTTCTTTGGCAAAGATGGTAGACAGTTATACTGCAGTTTAAATGTAGATATGCCTTGCAATTATTGTTTATTGGATGGGTGGATGAATCCTTGCAGCTCTTCCTGGACTCTCTGGGTGAGAGGCCCTGCCTTTAGATGGCTCAGTCCTGAAACTAGGTATTTTACAAATTGTTTGGAAAACATGGTTTTGTATAAAATATGAGTCAGTAAATTATATGTGTGGGTACTATATTATCATGAACAGTTCAAAAATTGAATGACTGACTAAGATGCAGAATCTCAGAAGCTTTCTTTTTTTTAAATATATTTTTATTGAATTTTTCAAACTTTTCAAACATACAAAGGAAAAACTGTAAGTCATTGCAGGAAGCAGTGAAGTATAGGTATATATGTAACAGGTAGTGCAAAAACTATACATTTAGAACACAGCAGTTATCTTACAGGGAAGCTTACATCTTTGAGACCAATATAAGCAGTAAAGACCCCCAATAACCTATTACAAAGTCTAGGGATACAAATGGGAAGTGGCTTGGAAGGAAGAATATATGACTGTCTTAAGAAGAAAGAAAAGCGGTAAGGAGGGTATAACCATAAAAAACAACTATTTACACCATATTTACAACATATTTATACCATGGATGCCAGAGGATAACAAAACGATATAACAAAATATTTTGTAAAATCTAAAGTTACTGTGTGATAGTAACAATGTCTAATGGTTATAGGCCCAGAAATGATACTGATGGAGGTTTTCCTGGAATGTAGTGTTAGAGACCCACATTTTGGAAGATTATTTAGTTTGGATTAGGTCAAAAAGTTTACACCAGTAATCCTGAAAATATTCTTTTTTCTTTTTGTTATTATTGCATAACTTATGTGCAGATATATATTTTATTGCCATTGATGTAAAGTTTTCCCAAGTTATTGTTGAGGGATTGACCCAGTTCTTGGCTATAAAATATTTGAGAAGGGCACAGGCTGTAACACAGATGTGGTGATGGATACCCTTAAGAGATTTAGGAATAATATTTAAAATCATAGTTTGCCAAGAGAATGTGGTTTTTTCGTATCCCATTTTTTCCAACTGAGTTCTGTGAGAACACCAAAGTTTGTAAATATTCTTACAGCTCCAAAAGATGTGAAGTATATCTATGTGTGGGAGGGAACAGAATGGACAGTGTCAAAGGAAAAAACTTCAAAGACCAATTCACGTAAGGTTCAAGTATGGCACCCTTTATTACTTGCAGCAAGGAGACAAAACATGCAGATACAGGATTCTGTCTAAATTACTAGTAAGCAGTATGTTACTTTTATACAGTTCTATGAAATGTTACTTTTCTATGGTTGACATAGTTAGGCACAGCTTTCTGTATTACTCTACAGAAAATATTACTTAGATTTCCTGCTGACATGTTCAGATTTAAAACTCACTATGTGTTACATAGAAAAT
Organism: Protopterus annectens; assembly: GCF_019279795.1. Taxonomy (NCBI): domain Eukaryota; kingdom Metazoa; phylum Chordata; order Ceratodontiformes; family Protopteridae; genus Protopterus; species Protopterus annectens. The sequence continues at coordinate 947,404,354 of NC_056732.1, forward strand.
GTTACTTGGATTTCCTGCTGACATGACTGGATTATAAAAAACATTTGAGAAAAACAACCTGGCCTTGGGGCTTATTTGTAGCCCACTACAAATTTTCTATTCTTCAATTGTGCAGTTCTAATATATATGTGTTACATTTCAAGGTACATTTCTAGCTTAGGTACAAGTAATGCTGACTACGGTTTATACTTTCAAGCAGCCTTTGTTTTCATTATCAATAGCTTCAGCAGCTGTGTACTTTCTCACGGCATAAGCAGAAAATCAATAACTCTTTGTTAAGTCTCATGACACTAGTAGAAATGAAACACCTATTATTATTTTCATGACATTAGCAGAAATCAAATGCTTTCCTGTTAATTTCCAAAGCATAAGGAGATCATAGCTGCGCATATTTTTATGACATAACAGGATTGGAATGTCTCTAGTAGTAGCTTGTGCAGATTCATGCAGTGTGAACAGAATAAATGTATTAACTCTTTTAACCCTCGAATGCACTAAGCATGCATGTTACTAATACATATTTTTCTAACAGACAGGTTAGGTTTTAATTGTCTCCGAATTTCAGTAAGACTGCTGGGGTATAGTAGGAATTGTTGTTTATCATAAGCTGAGTGTAAATTAGGTTTTTGAAGGGGGTTAAATTCAGGGTATTATTGATTGCTTCGCACTTAGACTCCATAGAAATTTCTCCTTGTATACCGTCCCAATATTTGGAAAATAGAAGTGAATGATTATACTTAATGCTTGACACAAGTTTATAGGTGTTCGAAATCATTTTGTTCCATAGGGAGAGTGATTTAATGATAGATTGTGATACTGTAATGTCTTTCTCCTTCACTCTATAGTAAGAGAATTTTTGTTTTATAAGTGAACTAATTTGCCTTAAGATAGGATCATATTTGTTAGGAGCACCAAATAAAGCTTTGACCTCGGCAACATTTTTAGAGTTATAGAAGTGCCAAACAATGGTTTTCTTAACAATAGGGAAGTTTGTTAAATCGATCATTTTATTATTGATTTTTAAGTTAGGATTTAGGTGAATAGGTTGGAGAATGGGAATAGTATTGTGTAAATTTAAGGAGGTCATCAGAGTTTGAAAGATGCGAATTTTGTTCTTTAGTGTAGACAAGATCTTGAACTTGTAGTCACCATCAGGTGCAAGAAAAGGGACAACATATGGATTGAGTTTTAACGAATATATATAGTTGCACCAGATTTTGATCCAGGTTGGGTAACAAGTTTCAGCAGAGGGGTCATAGCAGGCTATTTGACTTAGACGGCTAGCATTAATGATGTTATAATATAAATTAAAATCCGGGAGACTTAAACTGCCTTTGTTCTTTGGGGTAATTAGATTCCTGTATGATATTCTGGTTGATATAGGGAACCATAAAAACTTTGAGATTGTGGTTTCCATTTTTCTGAAGAAAATTTTTGGAACGTTTAAGAAGATGGAGTTAAGATGAAAAAGGATTCTAGGCAAAATATTCATTTTAATGATAGCAGATTTTGATAGCAAAGAAAGATTGATGTTTTTCCATCTAGTTAGATCATTATTTATCTGATCCCAGACTCTATATAGCTTTGCTTTTATTAGTTCTTGGTGAGGGTGTGTGAAATTTATTCCTAGGTATTTAATTGTATATTTGAGAGGAATGTCAGACAGGGAGAAGTAATATTCTAAATGGTTTGCAGGGTTTAATGGAAAAATAGATGATTTAGCAGGGTTTAGTTTATAATTAGCAGCCTCAGCAAAAAGATTAATAGAATTTTGAATTTTATGAAGATCGGTGCTGGGAAGCTCAAAATAGATGTTTAGGTCATCTGCAAATGCAGAATAATTTATATCACTGTTGAAGACTTTTGGGATATGGTGATAAGTCTTTTGTTTAACCCAGAGTAGGAAAGGTTCCAGATATAAATTAAAAAGATAAGGTGAGAGTGGGCAACCATGTCTAGTGCCATTGGTAATTTTAATATGGCGTGATAAAGTTTTATTTATATACAGGGGAGTAGAGGCATTGTTATAAAGCATCTTAATAGTGTTGATAATCAGATCAGGAAAGTTAAAGAATTTCATGGTTAGGTAAAGGAAGTTTAGATCAACGTTATCAAAGGCTTTGGTAGCATCTAGGGTGACTGCATAACGCGGGTGGTTATCACTTTTTAGAAATAACATTAATGTGTTTAAGGTAAGAGTATTTTCACACAGCTGCATCTGTTTCATAAATCCCAACTGTTCAGGAGAAATGACTGTAGCTATAACTTTCTGAATTCTATTAGCAAAAATGGTAGATAAGATTTTGATGTCAACGTTAATAAGGGCGATGGGCCTATAGCAGAGAGGGTTGGACTTGTCAGAGTTTGGTTTTGGGATGAATATTGTTTTTGAATTGTTCATATACTTATCAGTAATCCCATTCGAGATTATATAATTATACATAGCAAGGAGAGTTTTAGAAAGGTGATGACTAAAAGTTTTATAAAATTCTCCTGTAAAGCCATCAGGACCTGGCACCTTATTTGGTTTAAGCTTTTTAATAGCTACCATTATTTCATTCAGTGTTATGGGGCTGTTTAAAAGGGTGTTTTGTGTGAAGGATAATTTTGGAACACATAGCTCATTTAGGAATTTTTTGTGCATTTCATTTGGGGTCTGATTTTGGGGATTATAGATTTCAGTGAAGATATTTACAAAAGAGTTAACAATATCTTCATTACTGTATACGTTTTTTTCCTTTGTATTTTATTTCATTAATATAGTTTGGTCCCTCTTTGATGTTTATGAGTCCAGCTAGTGTTCTGGAGGGGGTTTGGGCCCATTCTGAATATCTGTGAAGGAGTTTGAGTTCTACCAAGGATTGATTTTGTAAGTGAAATGAGTTTTGTATCACATGTAATTTCTTTTCCAGTTCAGGAAAAAAATCCTTTTGTAGTTGTGCATCAGTCATCTTTTGCTCATTGTTGAGGTTATTGATGTACAATTTCTCTTTTTTTTTATAATAAGATGATTTTTGTATGAGTATTCCTCTGATGACCGCTTTGGCCGTAGCCCATTGGATATCTAAGGGGATGGTGGATAAACAAGATTCTGCATCAAATTGTTTCAGATAATCATTACTTTCCTGCAGAACATCTTCTTTTTTAAGAATGTTAGTGTTTAGTGACCAAGTGGGACTACTACCAATGTGATTCAGGTGGTGAGTGGGATTAATACAAAGTGAGACATTCGAGTGGTCGGATATACATCTAGCCTCAAGGGCAAAGTTTGTAATTTTGTTTGAAAAGATATCAGAGACCAAAAAATAATCAATTCTGGACCAGACTTTATGCAAAGCCAAATAAAACGTGAACTTATTTAGCTCTCTGTCATGGTCAAATATTAAAAAAGGGTCAACTAAGTTGAAGCTATTTATCAAGTCCTGAATAGATGCAGTTACTTGTGAGGGATGTTTCCTGTTTTTATTTGAACTATCATTCAAGGGGTCCATGAGTGCACTCCAGTCACCACCAATAATGAAAAGATGATTAGGAAATTGAAGTAGTAGATTATGTATTTCATAGAAGAATAAGTGCTGGTTTGTACAAGGGCTACATAGGTTTAAGAAAAGTAAAGGGGATTTTACCTGAGGGTATGAGCAGGAAATAAACACCATCTACCATTCGGGTCAAATTTAGTATTTAGCACTTCACCAGGAAAGGATTTTTTAATTATTATTACAGTGCCTTTTGATGCAAGACTATTCCCTGCCGATATCACAAGTTTAATCCAATTTCTTTTTTTAATATTATCCCATTGAACATTTGTCATATGGGTCTCTGTAAAAAGACAATGTTGGATTTATCCTGAAAAATCAGGTGCATAACTAGTTTCTTTTTATTGATTTCTTGAAGCCCATTTACATTCCAGGAATTCACACTAATCATCATAATTAGATTCAAAACATAGATATATGCTAGGATAAGCTAAGAAAAAAGCCCTACCAGGGACGATGCAATTAATAAACACATTTTTTATATATTACAGAAAGCGTAATGTGGTAGTAAATCGTATTCTGGCATCCATGCTCCTTACCATAAACCCCGTGCCTAACCACCTGTCTCCCTGATTCATTTTTAGATAGATACAAGTGATCTGTTTTTAAATATTTTCCGTTATGAAGAATAATACAAGAACAGAGCAGGGAGACATATAAACTAACATCAATAGTCCAAGCACCAACAAACATTGGACAACTACACCATCATGCCACTCCCAAAAATGTTAAGGAATATTGAAAAACATATGTACATAGAATGGACAGTTAAAGGCAAAGTGACGTTCGAGTTAGGAGTTAAAGGAGATAAAACAATACCACCATAAGAACATAATACATACAGCATTTTTTTTAGATTATTGACCTCGGAAATTTCCATGCAAATAGGCAAGTGAGGTTGGAGTAATATAGACAATAAAAGTTACTAAGCAATTGAAACCAACACAATTTATAACCAGAGCTATTAATAACCATTACAGCAGATAGTAACACAGGTTCTATTTATAACTGGCATAGCAGTAAGTACCATCATAACCTAATACTATGTTTTGGTCTCCTGTCTGGAGAAGGGACAGTCAACTTAGATAAGCTCTAAATGAGCATACTGCTCTAATGGGAGGTTAATGAAGGGAGTAATTATAACAAGAAAAAAGTACAGGTTAAATATATACGTCAACAAGCAGAATAGCTCTGAGTAATTTAAATACATTTTTTACCTATCTAGATATCTAGCTGGGTTTACTAAATATGCATTACACAGAAAATTACATAACAATAGGATTAAAGACGGAAAGACAGAAACAAGAGCATTAATTGACAACCTAAGCAGATAATTGGATTTTCACTAAATGCAGTTCACAATAAACTACATAACTCACATATCATCACTAACCAATAAGAAACACAGTTTAGCCAGCCTTTTTAGCAAGCAAGCAAGTTTTGAAGCAAGTGATTGAATCATGGTGAAAGTAGTCAAAATGCTAATTTGCGTTACCATGCAACAACAGATAAATTTCAAACTTGAAGACATATTTTCAGTAAAGGTAGCACAGCTGTAAAGCAGCCTAATGGATTACTAAACAGGCAATTGTCTTTAGCTGTCTTTAAATAACTTAATTGCATAGGCTTTTTATTTTACTCACAGAGTCTGAGTTTGTATCACAAACACTTTCACAATGAGCACTTAAACACACACCAAAATACTAAATAGAAAACTAAATGTGAACACATAAAATATTGTTTTTGAAAAACTGAAAGGCACAGAAAAGCATGTCTAAAGTATGGCATTGTAGTTTTGCAACATGACCAGCAGATGGCAGCTACTATACAGTTTGATATGAAAGACTTCTGACAAAGTGATGTATTTGTATTGCTAGAAAAAACCTATATTGTAATAAATTCATTACTTAAACATAAGATTAGGCTGCTGAATTACCCTGACCAGAGTCCTTTATAGTCCATTTAAATTACCCCATCCTGAAGTGTCCAGAAAGTGTTGTTTTAGATCCATTTCTTCTTCCCTAAGCTCTAATTCATGATATTAGCATTCCCAGAAATGCACTGCTTCTTCTTCTTCTGTTGCGACCTCCGACCTTGTGATGTCATTGGCTGATGTTCCTGTTGCATTCTGGGTAATGGAATGTTGAAACGGCCCTGGGAGATTAGGGAACCCTTGTGGAGCTCTAAATAAGGCCTCAACAGGCCACAGGGAGCCTCGTGCACTGATACAAACGGGACAACATATTGCTGAAGAGCTAGAAAGGAAACTAAAAACAAAAAAAAAAGCCAGGACATCCAGATGATGGTAAAAATAATCTGGGAAGATGACAGGGTATGTTAAAATCAGTTAGCAGTGTTAGAAAGCCAGCAGAGATAGGTTTTTGTAGGTGTATTCATCTTGGTTATACTATTTGTTAGTCTTAACAGTAATTCATAGCTTTTAAGCATATACTGTATTATCTTGATTATATTATTTTACTAGCTTTAACAGTATAGCTAGTTAAGCAGGTAGTTCCTTGAAAGGTTGCATAAAAACTTTTTTTGCTTCATCTGCAGAGTGTATTAGGAACTTCTGATCCCCATAGCTGAAGGAGAGGATGGCTGGGTATTTCATCTGGAAGCATAATTTTTTTTTGATTAACAAAGCACAAAAAGGAGCTAGAGCTTGTCTTTGAGCCTTAATGGGCTAGGGTAAATCCTGTGCTATTGTAATCCTGTGACCTCTACATGAAATGTTACTTTTCTTTCTTGCAGCCATGAGGAGTGTGGTAACATGTGCAGCATTTAGTAGCCTTGCATAAATCTGCCTAGGAACACCCTCATCTTGTGATCTTTGTAATGCTCTATGAGCTCTTTCAATAATGATTTCTTTAGCTAAGATTTTATTTTCAGTAATGTGTTCAAAAATCTCAGTTGGTATGACTGGTAGTTGTACTTGGTCAAACTTTTCTGGAATGCCACGTATTAGAATGTTGTTTCTCCTACTGCATGCTTCTAAGTCCATTATTTTTTGCTGTAAGTCACTAATGATTTTGTCATTTGTATTTACCTTGGTTTGTAAATCGTGTATTCGCTTTGAATTCTCCTCAGTTTTCTTGTCAATAAGATTAATTCTGGATGTAATTTGGTCTAGATTAAAACCAAATTAATTTAATCTGTCTGAGAATAATTTGAAATCTTCATGCAAGGGCTGTAATGCTGTTTTAAGGTCATCTAGTGAGAGAACAGACTCACCTTTAGATTTAGCAGCTCCTTTATTTGAATCCTGTGTTTATTTATTTATTCTCTGCCTCTTAGCTGTTACATCCTTTTCAGGTGACATTAGAGAAGATAGTTTGGTTTTAGAAGTTATAGCATCCATGGATTCTTGTTGGTTAGCCATCACTGGGTGAATTAAGTGTAGGTTTAGGCCACAAGGGAGTGACTTAAAGAATTCTCCTTTAACTTTTCTTGCTTAGAACTCAGAACTCAGTCCTTCAGAGAAAATGATTCCACCATGCGGTTGCGGCCTTCAGCCAGTCACTAGAAGTAAGCCCTTGCAAAAAAATGGCAACATTTTATTTTTTAGACCAAAATGTTGCTATAGGTCTTTTCCATGAAGTGTGGTTTAGAAGAAATACTCCTTTCCTGTTCAATTCAGTGCCAGATGCAGGGTTTTTTTTGAGCGGATAGATTTGGTTGATACAGAAGCAGCAGAAAGTGTGTGTTCAGTGCTCGACGGCCATCTTGAACTCCAGAATCTCAGAAGCTTTCTGTCCTCCAGTGTGACAAACACAATGTACCAAATGTAGTTACTTATGTATTTAGTTGGTGAGTTACTTATGTATTTTATTTATTTATTTTGTAAGCTATTCAGAGTATAGCCATTTTCTTTATATTTCTAAATCAACCTCCTCTACTGGTGAGTCGGAGGTCATGACAAAATATCTTAGCCATATTTGTATGCATTATCAATCACTTATTTGTGAAATATAACGGATTCCTGACATGGAGAGAAGGATGGATAGTATAGCTGGTCAAAAAGTTCCCTTTGGTTAGATAATACAGAATATTGGTGTACAAAAAGTACTGTGTATGTGGAGATGTGGTTTGCTGTGTGTTATGCTACATGATTCAGCAGTGGTCTTGACGTAGATACTGCTTATCTGGGTACATCTTAAGTGTAATAAAAACAAATTTACTAAAATCAGGGTATATTCAGATCCTATCAAAGCTGCTTGAGCTTTTTTTTTTTTTTTCTATATCCTGCAAATGACAATGTAATCTGAATTTTCATTGCCATTTAGTGTTTTGGCTTTGACATCAGGACTCTCCCAAATTGTGAAATGTATCAACCTACTTCTCAGTGTTAACAGATACTCAAAATCCCATTCACAGGATGTATTTAATGTCATCATTTCTGATTTTTTTGCATCCTTCTGCTTAGTCATTTTAAATTGTTGAACACACAAATTCAAATTGCACAGAAAGCTACCATTGCTGGTTAGTTGTGCATTATTGTAAAGCTTTAGTCTGCTACTTCACAAAACTGATATTCTCACAGCAGTTAATGAGCTCTCCTAGATGTGCAGTTGATGCATAGTTTGACTCCACCCACCAGAAAACAATTAATAATATAGCTGGTATAGTGCCTTCAAAACTACATGTTAATATGCTGAAAAGGGATGCTGCATTCATGGCTCCTTCTTCAATTTAAATGCATCAAAAACCCTACATTACTAGACTAAACTTAAAATGTCCTTTACTGATTGTCAACCTAATCTTCATCTAAACTATACCTTTAATGGTGTTTAGACTATGCCCTTGTTTCAGAGGAGAAGTTTGCATGTTGCAGTATTTCTCAGGATTATACTACCATAAGTACTGAAATGCTGGTGAACAGGTTTGATGTATTAGGCTAACAACCAGGCTAATAATGGTTTAACATCCAAAAATCTATATTGTGGCTCAAGCATAAGAAATATAGACTCTCAGTGATTGTGAAGGCCAGTGACAACTGCAGCAAGATGGAAATCAACGGTTGCCCTGGACCTTCCATACTGCAAGGCTTCTCACTCCATCTGGTTGGATTTGTGAGGTTGGTGGTAACACATCAACTTCCCCACAGCAACAGAATTTCATTAAGGCTTAAACAGTGAGACAGTCAAACCCTGAGGAGACAGCGTAATGGTTTTAGGACTCAGGCAAGTAGATCTAGCTGTCTGTAAACATGAATTTGCACATGGATGACAGCAGTGTGATTGTCCTCCAGTGACTTGACTTAGAAATGAGTGCAGTTTGGCAGTGGCCAAGAATAAAATGGTGCATCATAGCAGAAAAGGGGGGGGGTCCATCTATAAGTCTACCATAGAGAACCCCTGATATTTAAAACATTAATCCATAACCTAGATGATTGGATAATCCTGAGGATAACTTCAAGTACTTTTCATCTACATAGCAGTCTGGCAATACACATTCTTAGGCAACATGGATATGTGACAAACAAAGATCTAAACTACCATGAGGAAAAATAGGCATAGTCATTCATATAGGTGTTGGCAACATTACACCATCTTCTTACAGAATACAAGATATCAGGGCAGTTGCCTTAGAAATGGTGTCCACCCCAACCTAAATTTTCTGTATTTTGCAGTTACTAGAAATCCTATAATATAAACCTGGTACAGTGACCACATTTTCATATGAACTTCTGTCAAAAAGATGCAGTCATAACCAGTTTTAGTTCAAAGAGGCCTCAACATGATAACCTGAACCTTGCTCCTTGTCAGGAACCAAATCACAAGGTAGCTTCACAAATGCAAAACACCATCAGTAATCTTACTACAAACAGATGCATCTTTGAGTGAGGACCATTCACAGGGAATTTACCAGTACAAGACCAAAAGAATAATTCTTATCTATCGATGTAATAGAAATATCGATGTTTTTTTAGGCACTGCATTTCTTCCCTTTCTACATACTGGAGACCTTGATCTAGTAAAGGTAAGTAACACATCAGTTGTGAAATACATATTATAGGTTCATACATTAATAGGTGTGTACTAGGCTACCAACCACAAGGACTCTTTTAAGCCTAGCTGTGCATCCTAAATCTCTGATAAGTTATGGTGCATTTGATAAATGTAAACAAGGGCCTGGGAAATTAATCATTTATAGGCTGTCTGTGTCCATTCTGCTTCACATGGATGGAGAGCCTGTTCCAGAGAAGGGGTGGTCTCTGGGATATATACCCAGCAGATCCTATTTATATCACAGGCAAATTTTAAGTCTTTAGAATGGGTAATTCTTGTGCTTTTTGTTTTGCAGATATACAGGAGGCCCATCAGTGTGGGTCTGATGATGCCTTGTATTCCAGGCATAGATCTCCGCTCAACAGTCTTAATAGTCAGAATACTGGGATAGGGCCTTGAGGCGGTCTGCATAGGACACGTCACTTGTGCCCTGTATTTATTTATTTATTTATTTATTTAACATTTGGCCACGGTGGTACGGCGGTAGTGTTGTTACCTCACAGCAAGAGGTTCTCCCGTTCGATTCTTGGCTTGGCTTGGGAGTGCCTTCTGTGTGGAGTCTGCATGTCCTCCCCATGGTTGGGTAGCATTCGAAAGACATGCGTGCATAAATGGGCATGCCTTCGTTGAAGGTTGGGCATCAAGCTGGCACCTCGGCGTTTCGTAAAAGTCTACTGCCAATCATTAGTGGACCGGAGTTCCGCTGTGGTGACGCCTTACTGGGAAAAAGCCGAAAGACAAACATTTAACATTTGTTTACTGCATAAGTCCGACTTGGAATGAAGCCAATTTTCAGTGGAGGCCCGGGGAGAAATGCTCCAGAAATCTTTAGTGAGAAACCTGTGTGAATGTTCCAATTATTGGATGTAACTGGTAGGTGCATACCAAAGGGGGCATTGTACTCCATGACAGGTCTGATGAATGTCGAATATAGTGGAACAGTGACCTCCTTAGACCTTGATGCCATACCCTTGTTTATAGGTTGCACAATATAGAATAATTTCCTCACTACTTTAAATACATGCTGGTCAAAGGCTAGATTGTTGTCTATGTGTATCCCGAAATACCTGACTAGTGGGTCAACTCTTAGGGGTGTTTTGCCAATATAATAGTTACCAGGGGTGGATGACTTCCTGAAGGATACTATTATGCATTTCTTTGCATTTAGTTTTAGTCCATGGCCTGGACACAAGTTCTTCTGGGAGAATATTTGTGTCAGTGGGGGAATCTATGACTGGTCCTAATTTGCAATCACCTGCAAATTTTGTCAGCTAGAGTCCCTTAACACTGGCCTTGACTTCAGAGAAATAAATGCCAGAAAGGAGTGGTCCCAGGACCAGTCCCTGAGGGACTCCACTTGTGACTGGCCTCTATGTGGAGGTGGACTCCCCAATTCTAACTTCCTGGGTCCTGTCTGTGAACTGGCTGGCTATCCACTGGGTGACGTATTTATTTATTTATTTGTCTTTTGTTAACTGGGTTAGTCCAAATGGTGTGGTGGCCCATTTTCAGTGGAGAACCTAGCTGAAAAGCTCCACACACAAAAATAACAATGACAATAATAATAACAAAGTTATATTTAGGTAATATGAATACACAGCTACATACATTCATGCCATAATAGAATTTAACAAACAATCAAAGTCAGCAAAAAAAACCTGTTGAAAAATTGTGGATTTGCAATAACAAAAAACAGTTTATTCATAACCTCTTGTGTTTGTCAACAATGCCCAAGTGGGATATTGTGTCAAATGCCTTGGTCAGGTCAAGGTAGACAGTCTGAACCATTTTGCCGTCATCCGTTGTTTGGTGACCTTCTCTAAGAAACCCACCAGGCTGAGTAGGCACAACCTGCCCTTGACAAAACCAAACTGGGTTGGGTCCAGTGTCTGTAGGTTTCCTATGTCATTAACTGATCATTTTCATGATAATTCTTTCCATGGTGTTACAGATTCATAGGTTCATAGGTTGGTACTAGGCTATTGGCCCTAGGGCATATACTAGACCAGCCATAACAATTCCCTGGTTATTTTTTCCCACACTATTTACTTCCCTGGACCCCTGTCAAGTAGGGCGACTGACATGATCCCCGGGGTGAATTTCCTTTCTCCCATCCAAACATCAAGGTTCCTTTTGAAGAGGGCCAAAGAGGCACTCTGCTTGACATGAATGGGCAGTCTATTCCAGAGTCTGGGGAGTCTCTGGGTCAGGAACCTATCCCTCCAGCATCTTTTGTTTATTGTGATGACAAGGTTTAGATCCCTGGAGTATGTGGCTCTGAGGGATTGGGATTTCTTTACGTGTAGCATGTCCAACAGCTCTGGGTTTGACATGGCCTTGTATGTTAAGCAAAGATCGCCCCTGAGCAGACGATATGTGACAGAGTATAGCTGGAGTTTTTTTAAGGTGGTCAGTGTAGGGCATCTGCTTTAGGCCTGTGATTCTGTTAGTGAGGTATTTCTGTGTCCTTTCCAGTTGTTGCAGATGTCTTGAGAGGTACATACCAAACGGGGCATTGTATTCTATAATGGGTCTAGTGAGGGATGAGTACAGTGGGACAATGACCTCCTTTTTTCTGGATGAAAAGCCCTTAGTGATGAGGTGTGCCACATAGAAGGATTTCCTGACTGTTGTGGCGATGTGGTTATCGAAGGTGAGACCACTGTCCACCTGTGTCCCTAAGGCTCTTATCACACTTTCAGTGTTTAGTGTACTGCCACCTATGTGGTAATTCATGGGTACATATTTTTTTCCCAAAAGGGATAACTATATATTTCTTGGCATTGAGCTTGAGCCCATGGCTCTGGCACCACGCATCTGTTTCTGTAAGGCCCTTTTGTAGAGTATCCACATCATTTGGGAATTCAATAATGGCTTCCAGTTTGCAGTCATCTGCAAACTTTGTAAGCCAGAGTCCCTTAGTGTTGGCCTGTACTTCAGAGAAGTAGATGCCAAACAAGAGCAGTCCCAGGACTGAACCCTGAGGTACTCCACTTGTCACTTGTCTGGAGCTGGATTTGGAGTCAGCTACTTTTACAGTGTGGGTTCTGTCAGTAAGCCAGTTGTCAACCCATCGAGTGATGTAGGGATTAATGCCCAGCTTAGTAAGTCTATCTATGATTTGAATATGAAACTTGTGAGACTTGAGACTTATGGGTCTGTAGTTTCCAGGGTCTGTAGATGGGCAACCTTTGTGCTTTGACTGTTGCTGTTTTCCATTCATGAGGCATGAAGCCTGTTTCAGGCTACAGTTAAACACCAATTCTAGGGGGGCTGATAAGTCATGCTTCATGCAATTTAGAAGACATTCTGGCATATTGTCTGGGCTCATTAATGCAGTGCTCTTTGCCTTAGAGAGAGAGAGAGCACTGAAGACTTGTTCCCTCATGATAATAGGCAGGGGCGGCTTGTGGCATCGGGCTGCCGGACTGCAGCCCCCTCAGCTAGACAGCTGAGTATTTAGTTTATTTTATTTTTAATGTAAAAAAAAAAAATTAAAATCTGTTCTTTACAACTTTAAATTTCGAGTCCGCGACTCAAAATTACGCGCATGCGTATTGCGAGCTTCTAGCGCAACAGCGTTTTTTTTTTTTTTTTTTTTAATTCTTGCTGCAATGTTTTGATTGCAGCCCGGGGGAGCAAAGAAGGCATCATTGTGATGCCCAGAACTCCCCAGAAGTCTATACGGTTGAGACACAAACCGCATAGACATGGAAGGGGCTCGGACTGCGACGTCCGCAGGCACGTAATGACGTGCTTGCTGGGCAAATGCTGCTGATTGGTTGTCGCCTCTCCCGGCTTTATGTCCTGGGAAAAGAGCGAGAATCAGTCAGTCAGTTTTCGGCGTTGGACCTATTGGGACCTTTTTTTCTAGTGTGTTAAACAGTACTGTCAGTACAAATTTACAAGAATTATAAACATTTTTTTTTTTTTTTTTGGCACAAGAGAGACAAAGAGCGCGAGGCAACAACTGTGGTGGACCTGGTGGATTTATTATTGCTGCTTGCCTTCCCTAATCAACAGGTGAGTTATTTACTATTTTTTACTATTTATTTCATTATTTATTATTATTAATCCGTACATTGTAAAATATATTAGATATTTTAGTATTATTATATTATTGTATTACCCGAGGTACATGCTATGTCTGTCAGACTGTTTTAGATTATCTTATGATTTTATTTATACTGTGTATTTAATAAAGAACTGTCATTCCCTGTTGCCCAGGAGTAGCACATTTGTTATCATCTATTAGAAAGATATATATTTCCTGGTGAAGTACAGATTTTAAAAAGGTCATTTACTGGAATAACCCTAACCATTTTCTAAACAAGTCAGGTGGCAACATGGCATTCCACTAAACAGCATGGCAGGGCACTTCATTAACTTTGAATGTTAACATTCTTTTGTGGTTCTACAGTCACCATCAATGCATTTATTGGCAGACCATGAAGAGAAAGTAAGAAATATTCCAGTTCATATCCCAAAAATGGAAAGAGTGGAATAACATATACAGCCCACAGTACCAGATATTTATGTCAAAAGGTTGACAGAAGGGAATATCATCAGTAAATGACATCAATCCCTCCTGTGGATAACCTACATCTTATTATTTCTATGTTCCCAGAGCTATCCAATGGGCCATCTCATACATGTGTGCATGCATGCTTAAATTTATCTAGAAAACATTAATTCTGTTAAAAAGGAAGAACTGTACCATTATGGCTAGATGTAGGCACAATACCAGGATGGTAACAGAACACTCCATCAAATATTTCTTGATTCTTTGAGGTTGGTATTTGAAAAGAACACTGAGAACTGAATATGTACATGTACTTAGAATACTTGTCTACTCTCCCTCATTTTGTCTGTAACCAGTGCCCACTGACTACTGATAGCAACCTCCTGCCATTAAAAAAAAAAACATGATGGTGACATCATTCTCCTTCAGCACAGTGGAAAGAAACTCTGAGTATGATCAAGGTGATCTGTGTTCAGTTAATGGCACAAGTGATGTAGGGAGCAAGGCAAAAATGATTGGAGTGAGCAGCCATTGTCTGTATGTCCATCATGAGAAAAGTGAGGTCATTGTAGCTCGCCACTTAGGTGATACCTACTGACAGTATTGGGTATAACACCTGAGGGACGATACCCTAAACAGCATGTACTGCCCAGGTTTTAGGGGTCAGCATATGACGTAGAGGCATACGTACTCCTTGTGGCTGATAACACCAGCAGTGCTCTATACAGCAACTGGAGGGGGTTAGGATTTCCAAGTGGAGGAGCTCAATAGGTCAAACAATATAGCCCACTCCCTACTCTATTGATCATTCCTCTTTCCTCTCTGGGAATATAAATGTTTTGATTAGGTGAGCTACCCAGGAAACAAATGGGACATTTAGGCAATTTATTCCTCAGGGGCATCAGACACTTTATTGTTCGATGAAACCATGAAATATAAAGGTGACTGCTAGCAGCAACCTCTTCATTACAGATTTATTTAACGTGGAATTATTTAGATGACTTTTTTACTACTTCAGAGATTGTGCATATTTACTGATAATGGTGAACTGTAGAATTGTGCATATTTACTGATAATAGTGGACTGTAGCAGTTTGAGTAGATTTTTATGATGGAAATGTTCTGAATTGGGCAGTTTTGTTTCATTGTTTACTGGAAAATTTTTCAAAGCAATAGGAAGGTGTATCAAAGAGCACATGTATGTTTCATATGCAAGGGACCTATGATTTGAAAACAGCCCAGAATTAATTTTTATCTGCCACAGGTAAAATGTATTTTCTTTGAATGTGGGTTTTAATGTTGTTTCAATGAATGTGAGTTTCAAGGGCAGAGAAGTTTTAATGCCAAGTTTGTTTAGCAGATGTCTTAGTGTTTGTGCTGTAAAATGCAAAATAAAACTTTCAAATGAAGTTCAAATCATCATAGAAGTAAATCAGTATGCACATTAGTGTTTATGGTAAATGGAGTGAAATAGCAAAGTAATGAATCATTGGAATGGCTGCAGGGGGAGGCTCCATTCGACCATGGTTTTGTGAGGGGGAAGGGTGGCAAACTTAGACAGCCCCAGCTGAACTGTATCTCCCAACTGTCTAGATTTTCAAAGAATGAATGGGTTTTTTGCTTCTTATTTTTGGTTTGTTCCTCATAAAATTTGTGGTTTTCTGGCAAATCATTTAGGAATTAAGTCACTAAATAATGACACACTAGTTTCAGACTTCATAACCTACAGAAAAATGCATGCTAAAGTAAGACCTGTTCTATCAACTGTCCCAGTTTATACAAGAGCAATTTTTAGTACTGTTTATATGTTCCCCCAATATATTTGGCCTTGTCCAGATTTATTACATTAACAGGTTGAGAGGTACATGCAAATTGCTTTATAGAATTAGGCATAGCCAACCCTCTCAAATGTCCCTGAATTTGGCTCAAAATGTTGCTCTTTCCCTAATAATCCCTCTGCAAAATAGCAATTTTGGAAGAAAACATGGAGGGTTTACAATTAAGAAATAACTGTAATAATCAGAGTTATAGATTACTTTTATTTCAGAAATGCATGTAGACTCTTTTATTTTGTCAGCTGCTCAAGTTAGCAGTACTAATATTAAAGTGCCCCTTCTTTGACAGGTTCCCAGCTGTATTGTGTGGCTAATTTATATTGTTGCATCACATTTTTGGTCCATTTTTCATAGAATTGTGGTTTTTTTTGGCAAATTAGTGGTAAATCATTAAAGACTGAAGTTAGAAAAAAATGACAGGCATTTGAGTTTCAGATTTTATATCCTTCAGAAAATGCATACTAATGCAAGACCTACTATTCTATTATCTTTCTAAGTTTATAAGAACAATATTTAAAAAATTTCCTTATTTTTGGGCCTTTGTCCCACTTCTATGTATGGCTTTGCCCAGATTTCTTGCCCTGAGGGTGAGAGGTATGACAAATGTGTTAGTGCCAATCACCGTCAGCCAGAGACATTTCAAATTGTGACATACTTGTTGCATCCCACTCCCCCATGTAGTGACTCTAGATGCGTCCAAGCAAAGCAAGGAGCAGTTATGCAGTGTAAATGTGCAGTGTATCCCCCCATACAAGGTAGACACAAGTACTACAGTGACTTTTCATCTGTTCTTGATTTTGCAGAATGGACTGGTTTCTGTCATATTTTTGTACTGTTGATTTATGCTTATTACTCAAAGTGCCTGTTGCTCTGTGTTTTAAGTAGCAATGCTTTAATGACCATCAAGTAAGCTTGTCTGAGATCATAACGCGCAAGTAAGCTTTAATAAGCATACTGTTAAAGAATTGCCAACATTGAAGCCTTTCTGTTGTTGCCATGCAGAGAATACTTAACTAGATAATGTATAAACATTGGATATTGAAATGCATATGACAGTATTTGTAGTAAAGGACAGGATTACATTATTTTAATAAGCTCATTACACTTGTTGGAGACTTCTAGTGATCTCTGAGGGCTTTACCAGTAAACTAAACAGAATGCCATTCATGTGTGGTCCATAACCTGTACAGTAATAATTTAAGCAATGTATCTTGAGCTTGTTTCTTGTTTGCTTTTCATTTTTACTTTGATCGTGTTTTCCCCATGAAACAAGTAGATAGTTGTCAGGCAGCAGGTCTGTTTTAGATAAGAAACATTTTTACAAGTGGGGGCATCACAGAGAATGCTACTTTCAGCATGTTACTTGGTGCTTTAATAAAGCTGAATATAAATTATAATTAGAACTGCAGGCAAGGAGAAGTAGTTTGAGTTGAGTGCTGGTTGTTTTTCTTATACTTGATTTTGACTGGCATTCCCGTAATGTATTTAAAAAGTAATTTATTTTTTCATGCCTCACAACATTTTTGTTTCCATCTAGATATTAAGTAAGCTGTCTTGCAGCCAATGCATTTAAATATTTTTATTATTTTATACTTCATTTGTCTTGACTGGACTCTCATAATGAGGGTTTGGCACCCAGGGCAGCATATTTAATTAAAGTTAGTTTTTGTGGTTTTGAGCATAGCCCCTCCCTTTTCTAGTTGGCCGCACCTCTTCCTATTGACCCCACCCATTCAGCTATCCCCTGCAGCCCCCCTTTGATTTGAAGTCACCAGCCACCACTGATAATAGGTGGAGTTATATTTGACGGTATTTCCTGAAGGGAGGTTGAGGGTTACACAGGGGTAAAATTAGTGCTGAATTTGTAGGCCAGGTCTTTTTTTTTTATTAAATAGAAGGTTGCAGTGAGAATAAAAACTTATGTCAGGAGTATCTGGTTTGCAACTCTGGGAGCAGTGCTTGACACTGCAAACTAGTTGCAGTGTGTGCAACTAGGTATTGTGGAAATTTCAAGGGTGCTTTTACAGAAAAATTTTCAAATGAAGGTGTCTGCATCTATGCAGGGCACTGTCATACACCTGAGGGGAAACTAATAAGTAGATCCTGATGATATATCCTGTAATTATACTAAACATGAAATTTAATTGCCTTAACATATCATAGATTTGGAAGAATAATCCACAAAACAAGGGAATTTCAGCACCAAGAAAAAATCAGCTATGTCCAAGAAAAACTTTGCTGCTTTCACAATCAAAAATTATTTTCTGTATCCAATGTTCTCTTCCAAAGGATGTCTTGATGCAGATGTCCTCATAATCTGGGGACTTCAAAAAATGTACATATTTCTACCAAAGTTGCCTTTTAAAAAGTACTCAACAAAATGCAAAAAGAGATAGTGATTCCAGGCACCACCCACATTAGTTATGGCAATTTATGGTTCTATTTACTGATAAACATATCAACAACAAAGCCACCATGAAAATTAAATCAGCAGAATGATATGCTATTAGAGCGACTAACCATGCCATCAGGCCTGGATTCCATTCAGTTTCCATTCTAAAAACAGAGAAACAGCTTGTTTTATATATATATATATATATATATATATATATATATATATATATATATATACATGCACACACGTCTTTATAATCATATCTATACACACACACACACACACACACATATGTGTGTGTATATATAGCACACTTATGCAATCAGCGTATTGTACGTTTTTTATATTTTATATTTTTCCCCTAACAGATTTGTTTCTTTTTCAATTGAATTGTACAGGTTATGGGTCACATTAAAGGTGGGAAAAGTTTTGAATTGATTTATTCTGGTCTCATTTTTTTATATCACAAAAACCTGGCATTTTAACAGGGGTGTGTAAACTTTTATATATATATATATATATATATATATATATATATATATATATAGATAAGCTACATATATGCCAAACAGTGGGCACATCCTCATGCATAGATGTGAAAGACTGCAAAACCATACACCTTTTATACTATAGAATGCATCTGCTTATGTACAAGTATTTGCATGTTCTAAACCACAAGGTAACTTGTAAGAAACATGTAATAATACATCATTATATTAAGCTGGTATTTCAAACATTTTTGTTGTCTTTACCTCAGAAACTACAGTGCAAAGTCAGTTTCACTATGGAAAAAAAGGAACAAATAGTTCACATTTCTATCATGTCCATGTTTTTTTTTTCCATAATAAATCTTTATTGTTATATTATTTTCAAACACAAGTAAGATCAAAAAGAACATATATTCACAAATCAAACATTAACTAATATCACTAATAACCACACTCTATATACAATATTTACAAGAATGCTTCCATGTAATACATTTAAATATAAAAAAGCATAAGAGTAAATGCAAGTAATAGACAGTTGATTACTAAATTCTCTCCACACACATAAATAATTACTAATATTTCCAAGTTGAAAATACTATGCTAGTATAATATTAAAAATCTGTTCCCAAATTTTTGGATTATTAACATTTTTATTTTGTGGGTTTAATAGTAATTTATGAGCCAATATATGTTTTGTTGCTAGAACTCTAAAGTTCTGCCATGAAGTTTTAGATGGGTCTAACCAATATGAAGCTATATAAAGCTTCATTAATAGAAAATATTAATATATAATAATTTGTGATTTAGGGATCTCTTTCGGGGGAATATGCAGAATCATAAATTTCCATGATAACGTTGTACTTTGGTAACCCACCTTCTGAAGTTGACTCTTAAGGGAATTCCAAAGTTTGAAAATACATTTACAACTCCAGAACATATGAAGAAGATCAGCTGGTTGATTCTTGCAATATGGACAAGTTGGTGAATTTTTGGGATTAAATTTATGCAGGGTAAGGTGTGTATAATATGCATTGTTCCAAATCATCAACTGGGTATATATTAATTTTTGAAGAGAAGTAGATTTGATGGTCAAGTCAATTGCTTTTAACATATTACTTCTATCTGTCAGTAAAATTTTCTCTTCCCAGTAGTTTGATAACAAAATTTTATCATGAAATTGAAATTCTTTAATTAATTGATTTGCTGTCGTGATATATTTAAGATCCTGTTGGAGAGCTTGCCACAACAAAGAGCATCTATTAATAGCCTCTTCTTCCGGTTTAAAACTTTTAAAATAGCTTATAGTGAGTTCTCTAATTTGTTTCAGAATAACCAGATACTTTTTAGGTAAGTTAAGTTCTTGTCTTATTTGGTTGGCCGAACTGTCAAGATGTTTATATATATATCAATCAGAGTTAGATTAACTATCAATGGAAACTTGTTGAGATCAATTAGTTGATTATTCAATTTTAAATTAGGATTCTTATGAAAGGGTTGAAAAACCATCATATGTTGAACCAAATCTAATGAATGAAATAAGTTATGTAAAGAAAATATGTTTGTTTTGATGTGTTCAATAATCCCATAGAATTTCAACGTATCCTTACCTAAAAAAAGTATTGCTTTAGGATTGATATTTAACTTTAGAATATATTTATAATTCAGAACTACCCAAAGTGGTGTCCACTTAGTATTATTTATATCATAATTGGCAATTCTTAAAATTCTATTAGAATTTACAATTAAATAATACATTTCAAAATTAGGTAATTCCAGTCCTCTTCTATTTTTTGGGGTCATTAATTTATCATAAGATATCCTGGTTTTCTTTGGTTCCCAAATGAATTTAGCCAATTCTTTATGAATCTTTTTAAAAAACGTCTTTGAAAGTAATAAATTGGCTGACCTAAAAATATACAATAATCGTGGTAATATGTTCATTTTGATAATTGAAACTTTTGCTAACATTGGCAGTCGTAAATTTTTCCATCTCCCAAAATCCGAAATTATTTGTTCCCAGATTGCTTTAATATTATTATTGTAAAAGTCTTTATTATCTGTAGAGAACTCAATACCTAGATATTTAATATTTTCTTTAAATGATACCTGTCCCACTAAGGGCAATAACGAAAAGGGTTTAGATGTATTTAAAGGGAAGATATTGTTTTTTTTCAAATTAATTTTATAATTAGAGACTTTTGAGAACTCATTAACAGCCTTCAATAATTTTTCAGTATCTGATAATGGAGATGCACAATAAATGCTAAGATCGTCAGCAAAAGCTGCCATTAATATTTTAGTTCTATAAATTATTGGGACATTATGATAAACATTTTGTTTAATATATAAAAACAATGGTTCAAGATAGATATTAAATAATAAAGGGGACAAAGGGCAACCTTGGCGTGTTCCATTCTTAATCTGTATTCTTTTAGAGAAGTTTTTATTAATATACAATGTAGTATAGGGATTACTATATAATATGTGTAACATTTGGACAAACTCATGTGATATATTAAAATACGGTAAAAGATCAAACAAGAAATTTGTATCAACCCTATCAAAGGCTTTCTGGGCATCAATTATAAGGGCATAAATATTTAAATTATTTTGCTTAGCATGCTCTAACATAGTATGTAATGTGAGTGTATTATCACTGGTTTGTCTACCTGCCATAAAACAAGTCTGTTCTTTGGAAATGATATGAATCATGATTCTCTTCAGTTTAGATGCTATAATAGAGGTTAGAATTTTCATGTCTACATTTATTAATGATATCAGTCTATAATTATCTGGATTTTGAAGATCTGAATTGGCTTTATGTATAAAAATAGTTTTTGAGGCGTTAAGATGTGGATCATTAATTTTATTCCTAATTATGTAGTTAAACACAACTGAAAGTATCTTACCGAAAATATCTGCAAACTTTGTATAAAATTCCACTGTCAAGCCATCAGGACCTGGTGATTTATGTGATTTCATATGCTGAATTACATATACTATTTCTTCTTCAGATATCGGTTTAACCAAGTCATTTTGAATGTCCTTTCCTATTGTTGGAAACTTAATTGAATGTAGAAATTGTTCATAATTCCTGTTAGGGGTCATATCCTTTTGTCCAGCATAAATATTAGTGTATATTTTCTCAAAGATATTAAGAACATTCTCAGTTTTAGAATATATTTTATTATTAAATTGTATTTCCGAAATCTGCATGGTTGGTTTCGTTTGATTAATGATCCTAGTTAACGCTCTTGATGGTGTTTGAACATGATTGGCATACCTCACTAACGTCTTGTATTCTTGAAATGTTAATCTACTATTCTGAAGTAAAAAGAGATCCTTTTGACATTTAATCAGTTCCTTCTCTGTTTGCTCACGAAAATCCCTAATCAGTTCTTGATCAAGTAATTTAATTTTTATTTCTAAAGTTTGAATATCTTTGTTTAATATCTTTTTATAATAAGATGCTTTTTGCAAAAGGGTCCCTCTTATTTGAGCTTTAACTGTTGCCCATTCAATATCTGGGGCAAATTGTTGTTTCCCTAAACCAATCAATAAGTCTTTCAGGTACTTTGTAATTTCCAGTATTATATCCTCCTTATTCAATAAATTTGGATTAAGAGAGCAATTATAACCTTTTTGTCTCAAAGTATCCTTTACCCCCTTAGTAAAACTCAATGAAATTTTAGAATGGTCTGATATATAACGGGCATGTACAATAACTGTAGGTTCTAGATTGATCAATACTCTTGATATGAGGAAGAAATCAATTCTGGACCACATTTTGTGACATAGGGAATAAAAGGTAAAATTGCTTGTACTATTATTGTTATTCAGATAGTGAAATGGATCATATAATTGAAAGTCTTCTTTAAGATCATTCAGTGCTAATACAGCATGCTCTTTGTGGACAAGATCTATCCAACTTCGGATTCTGGTAGGTATTCCAATCACCTCCAACAATTACATAATATCTATCAAATTGTGTTAAAATTGAATATAGTGATGCTATGAATAATTGTTGATCATTACAGGGAGCATATATATTTAAAAGTAAAATAGGTTTATCAAATAAAGTAGACGAAAGAATAACATAGCACCACCGTCCATTTTTATCTGTATTAGAATCTAATATATTTTCCTTGTATTGATATATATTCCTTGTATTGATCTTTAATAATTATGGCTACCCTGGCACTATTTGACTTACCTTCAGATACTACTACTTCTCTAATCCATTTCTTTTTTTTAACATCACCCCATTGATCATTCATTAAATGCGTTTCTTGGAGTAGGATAAACCACGCCTTAGCCTGCAACAATACATGTAACACCAGTTTCCTCTTCTTCAAGCTCTGGAGCCCTTTAACGTTCCATGAATCTACTTCCCACATTTCAAAGATTCACTGTAAAATTAAAGTTTTGGAGAGAGAGCATAGAAGAAACAAAAAACAGTAAATTCAAAACCATACATAATCTGGAAGCAATCCTTATATCCCGTCCTCAACCAGTGCATACCCACTCTAACCCTGGACCAGGAGATGTATAGGTCCTGTATAATATAGAATGACAAAGGGTTTAAAAGAAAAAGCAGATATAAAAACACCACAATGTAAAATTTCACACATGTATTACAATTAAGACCTATAAAACCTAACTTCACTACGACAAAGCCTAAACTAAACATTCCCTAACAAACACTGCCATAAACTACATCTCTTTGGTTAATTACTATTTAAAGAAATCAAATTAAAAATGTAACAATACAGTACATGTAAAAAGAATAAAGTAAAAAAAAATAATGCACTTTTAGTAGTTGGATTAGCTATCTATACATAAACCAGATGCATTAAAAAAGAGAGAAAAAAATACATACTAATATATAACCCTATATTAAAGCAAATAGACAGCAAATTGTTAATATCCTTTGTTATACATTCACCTTATACTAGTTTCATAATAAAGCAAGCTTCTAACTAAATAAAATAATAAAAATAACACAAAGCATTAAAAACTATGCTGACAGGTTAAATAAACATTGCTAAATCCCTGCACCCTCTCTAAATAATATAACTACAAAATGTTGACTAAAAGTTAATAAATGAAGTTCCTAACAAGTTCCTATGTGCTTAAATTACTATAGAACAGTGTTATTTAATGTTAAATAAACAAGAGAGTGTTTAAAACAGCTCTCTTCGGTTTTCCAAACCAGGAAGTCCTGTGAAATGCTCGCGATGGGAGACCGCTTTTGCAGATGGACTCCTGGAAGTGCCACAATGAAATCTGACAGCATTTTAAGCACTTCCTGTCTTCCTCCTTGTCAAAAACAGATCTTAGAAGCCATAAAATGTCAGGAAATAAGTGCAGGAGATCAAGATAAGGAAAAGCAAACAGTTTTATTACTCAGGAAAAGGCCTAAAGCTTCACAAATGCAAACAAAAGATTACCCAGTCCGCGAAGCACAGTAAACAATGAATCTAGTCTCATCAAAATGCCAGTCCCAGCAAAAGTGCAATTCAAGTCTCTGATGCAGGTAAAGTCTTGAAAATTTTAAGAAACAGATTTCTTGCCTCATTTTTGGTGGAAACAGAATGTTTAGCTACATCCACTGTAAATATAAGCATATTAGGATATTTCATTTGAAACTTAATTTGTTTGTCAATAAGAAATTTGCAGTAAGGAGACAGAGACTGTCTAGCCTGTCTGATTTGTATAGGTAAATCCTGTGTCAGAGATATGTTATTGTTTTTCCACATAATATAGCCTCCACCTTGTTTTGCAGTAATAAGTATTCTATTTACATCTTGATAATTAAGCAGTTTAACATACACAGTTCTAGGAAAATTAGATGCTTGTACCTCTCTCAAAGCTCTGTGTGCTTTTTCCACGATGATTTGTTTCACACTATCAGAATCATTTAAAAGCACTGCAAATATTTGTAGTATGGATGGAATTAGTTCATTATACTGAATGGATTCAGGAATCCCTCTGACAATGATATTGTTTCTCCTGGATCTTGCTTCTAGGTCTGTAAGCTTACTTTGTATAGCCTGTATATCCACATCATGCAGATTAGTTTTTTTTTCCAGTAAAACTAATTTGTCCTCAGTATCAGAAATTTGAGCCTCCATGTTATCCATTCTTTCCAGCAACTGAGTACATGAAATTCCAAATGATTGTATTTGACAAGTCAGTTCTTTTAAAGCTTCTTGTATAGGCAGAAGTGCAGTTTTGATATCCTCCATGTTTAAAGCTTGATCAGCTTTAGTTTTAGTCCCTAGTTTCTGTTGTTTCTGTGCTTTAGTAATTTTTTGTCGTTTAGTAGTCACATCTTTTTCTGGTGATTGCAATTCCGATAACTTTGTTTTAGTCGTAGTTATATCCATGCTTTTGTCTTCTTTTGACATCTTATTGGAACACAAAAAGTTGCAATATAAAAAGCACACGGTTCCTTTGTGTATTCCTCTCTGCAGAGCTAGCTAATCTGTTGTAATCCAGTGAAATATATTCCTTTTTTCCGGTTTTTCTTCTCAATCCAGGATAAATAAGTGTAGTTAGAATAAGTTTATCGAAGTTTTGATGTTAAAAACTTTATAGTATCCACTCAGGGTTTTGATTTCCTCAGGTTAAATGTAGAGCTGCAGTTCAGCAGTGTTCACAGAACAGCAGCCATCTTTGAATCCCATGTCCCTGTTTTTAATGTTTAATGTTATCTATTCCTGTGATATGACATTTTAACTTTTTATAGCATTTCTTAATTTCTGTCAGCATAAACAGTCATACCATTTCTAACAGATTCATACATATCTTTACAATAACCTTCCAACAAAGACATACTGAACTTCAATCAATGCTACAAATTCCTTCTTGATAGATGCAACATCCTGGGTACTAATTTTCCAGCTACCTCTGATGCATTTGAAAACAACCATATTCGTCTTGTTTACTTTGGTAACCGTTCTTCTTTTATCTTGTCATGAAACCTAATTTGTTTCTTGATCTACCCATTACATTTATTCAGCTTTCTTCTTCTAAGCTGATCCTTAATGTTATGGGGATATTAATGTCATTTTTCTTGTTAATTGTTTCATGGTTATCTTGGCAATGCATATTCAAATTTACCTCCTGTACCTCTGATAGTTATATGTTTGCATTGTTTCCAGCATTTCTCTAAAGTTTGTCTATGCAGCACCTACATTACTGTGAACTCTTAACACTCACTCTAAGTGAGATTGCTTACATTTCCTGAACTCTCATTGCTTATCATTTCTGTGACATTTTTAAGCTTCAGGGTGGATGAAGGTAATCTGTTTTGCAAAAGGTGCCTCCTCTTTTAAAGTCATAGTTGTATCCTTTAACTTTGTAAAGAATACTTCCAAAACACTGCCTCATCTACTATAGCAATAACCCACACCTGGGTGTGGGTAATGCTGGATTTACCCACGGTTGGTGTGGTTTAGTCACAAGGGCGAAGCCCAAGTGGCCAAACAAAGCCAACCGTGGGTAAATCCAGCATTACCCAC
Organism: Protopterus annectens; assembly: GCF_019279795.1. Classification (NCBI taxonomy): domain Eukaryota; kingdom Metazoa; phylum Chordata; order Ceratodontiformes; family Protopteridae; genus Protopterus; species Protopterus annectens. The sequence goes on from NC_056732.1 coordinate 947,430,669, forward strand.
ACCCAGGCTTGGGTTATTGCTATTATACAATGACATTATTTAAGAAAAAAAATAATTACTTTTCTTAAATAATGGCATTGTATAATGCCTCCTTGCTGCCCTTCCGCAGCTGTCTGGTATTCTGCGGCAGTTCTGATGTACTGCGCATGCATATGCCTAAGCAGTACATCAGAGCTGTGGGCAAAAGCAACGGAGAAAGCAAGATCTCCGTTGCTTTTTACAAACTGTTTCGCTATGTTAAATGGGTTTAACATAGCGAGACAGATTTAAAAAAAGCAACGGAGAATCTCCATTGCTTTGTCTCGGTATGTTAAACCCATTTAACATAGCAAGACAGTTTTGAAAAAAGTAATGGAGAAAGCAAGATCTCTGTTACTTTTTACAAACTGTCTCGCTATGTTAAAGGAGTTTAACATAGCGAGACAGCTTTAAAAAAGCAACAGAGAATCTCTGTTACTCTTTTTAAAGCTGTCTAGCTATGTTAAAGTTATTTAACATAGCGAGACAGTGTGAAGCAATGGAGATCTTGCGTTCTCTGTTGCTGTAAAAAAAGAGTTATAGTAATGGAAAAAGTCTGGGCGACCGGACCTTTTTCCATTACTATAACTCTGATTTACAACGTGCACACTGACCAATCAGCGTGCATGTTTTTTAATATTAATGGGGGGGTCATTGTATAATGGGAAAGTTAACATGTTGTCCTTATGTTTTAGTTATGTTATTTATAAAACTGTCAGTGCACTTTAGAATTTCATAATGACTTCCGCGATTGCACCAGTTTATTCTCAACAAATTTAACTTGAAGAAAAAAGGAAAAGAAAGGAAAGGCAGTGGTTCAAATATTGTGGCTAATATAAATATATAAAACTAACTCTGTAAGTATGTTAAAGATAACTGTTTCACAGTTCCTTGTTATACAAATAAAATTACACTCCTACCTTAGTCTTACATAGGGTGAATGTTGTCTTTGTATTTTATATATAGTAAAAGTTAAAGGATTAACTAGAAAAAGTTGTTATCATAGAGGAAACCTTTCTTTAAAATGATCCAATAGTGAGCACAACAGCAACCGTAGAACCAAAGTGGATGTGCAGACTCGAGGATAAAATACCGCGCGTTAAGCGCTTTCAACTGATATTCCAGTCTTCATCAGAACAATACAGTGATGAACAGCCAAGGTTTTGTAGTCACCTAACACATAATGTTAGTTTATAATATATCTTATATGTTTATTTATCATACAGTTTTTATGCATGATAGAAGACATGTTTTTATGTACAGGAATGAATTCAGTTATATATGAGATGCATTTATTTATTTACATATATATATATTTCTTTTTTTGAATTACGTTGTATATACATATATTTTTGAATTACGTGGTATAGCTTTTAATTTTTTGGCGGACTTTTTAAAGCAATTATGTATTAGGTGACTACAAAACCTTGGCTGTTCATCACAGTATTGTTCTGATGAAGACTGGAATATCAGTTGAAAACGCTTAACCAGTGATTTGCTTGATTTATTTGTGTGCTATTAAAAAATTTTTTCATCCATTTGTACGAGCGGTATTTTATCCTCGAGTCTGCACATCCACTTTGGTTCTACGGTTTCTTTAAAATGATGTAAAGGGGATGGAAGACTGAACTATAAGACTGTATTTGTTGTCACCATTTGCTCAGCCAGAATAAAAAGCTATCGGCCCTGCTGGAGTCCATCTCAAAAGGAGGTTTGCTTTCACCGAAAATGAATGCAAGTGCCTAAAAATCCAGCTTATCAAGCTACCAACATTCATAAATGGGACCGGCCAAGATGCCAGCAGGACCTTAACAGATAGCAGATAACAAGGGTGTGATTGATCTACTTGAACAATGTGGCCACAGTCAGACAAACAGGGACCTAGGAAAAGGAACTGGGTACCAAGAAGGTGCCCAGGCATACTTCTGAATGGTGGATTCCCATTAAATGTTAGCATCCTTACCTTTATTCTGTGTTGTAATCTATCACAAATAACAGAAAAAAAATCCATGTGAGAATTAGTATAGAAGGTAGCCTTTATTAAGATAAAATTGGATTTTTTCAGCATTGTGCCAAAGTGGCCATAAACATTGCAATATCATAAATCTGTGGCAGAGACAATGTGAACAATTAAGAAATCCCCATCAAGTCACTGAGCATAGAAGATTGACATGACATATTGAAAAATTATTAATCGATAATCGTCTTGATGGACTCATTGGATCTGTGATGCAAAATAAGTGTGAGGAACATGACTGCCCCCTGGTGCCCATTTCTTTCTGTTTCTAACAGTCTGACAGTTAGTAGAGAGGACAAAAGCTCTGACTCATTAAAGAGTTTCTTCTTGTTCTAAGTGTATAGGGTCTGAATCTTTAAACCTTCATTTACCTATTGTGTAACCTTAAGCAATTCACTTAATTTGGCTGTGGTTTGGGGCAATCGGGAATTTGGGCTATGCTTTATAATGGCCTCCTGGACCTGCAATCCATGTAACTAAAATGAACCTTTGAGATGGGTATGACATTTAAGTTCCAGATAGTAAGCAGAGGTGGCACAAAGATCCATTTAAAAGCAAAATGATACATGCAAGGTGAGACATAGCAGGGTGTTCAGACATCTTAGAGATGCAAGTAGGTTTAGTAAAAGTGATAACTTTCAAAGACCCTTGATAGGAGCAGATGTGTATCCACTTAAGGTATAAATATATACACAGGGAAAAGGAAAGACACCAACAATAATCATAATAATTGTTCACAGTCATTCATGTCCTGCTACATACCACTCTGTGAAACCACACCTTAATGTATGCGCTACCATCCAGCTGACAGAGAGAGACAGGCCCATGGATTCATGAAGCTCAGCGCAAGGACGGCATTAGCCTTGTGCCGACCATGCGGCATAGAGATGGTGCAGCAGCACTATATGCATATTAATGAAGGCTTGCTGCCACAACGTCCATGTGCACAGGAAACATGCGCTAGTGCTGGGGGTGTGTCTAAGCACTGCATGTAGGCATGAACATGTCGGCTGCAGACGTGCAACCTAAAATGCTGACTAGTACAGCCTGCCTCTAATAGTAATCACTCCTGTCAGTGTCCATGGATATTGAAATGTATGCAAAGCATACAAGACAGTTCCGTGAACACCAAAATAAAAAGTAAACACAAAGGCACGTAGCTGAATATTGAGCCCCCATCTCTCGAACAAATGACATTTAAAACCCCGTGCCCGTATTTCATTGTAGTGTTGATTGTTATACCAAGTCAAAGCGAAACGCAGTGTGTTTGCGTACCACTGTCCTTTGCTAAGCCTAGCCCAATGGTTAGGGTTACCACCTGTCCCACTTTGTGAGGGACAGTCCCTCTCTAGGCAGTTGTGTCCTTACCAAAAATATTAAAAATGGAAAATGACATAATTATGTCCCATATTTTATGTAATAGTTGCATAAAATAATTATTTCTGTATCTAAAATACCTAAATGTTACAAGAAACAGAATAAGCAACTAAACTGCTACAAGAATAAGCTTTTATTTAGGCAAAAAAGTAAAGTTCTATCCTTTGTACTGACCGTGGGTGAATGTCGGCCTGTAAAATCTGATGTGTGTCCCAAATATGTCCCACTTTGGCCATTTGAAAAGGTAGCAACCCTACCAATGGTCAGAGCATTCACTCACTATCTGCCCATTCGCGGTCCAAGTCGTCCTTGTCTGGACGGCCCAATGGATGAATGGGTATTACCCGGGTCTACCTACCATGTCATGAAAGATAAGTATTTATGTATACCTATGTGCGTGAAGTACAGCATGTGGAAGATCAAATATGCTAGGGTTGTCCTCACAACCATTTTGGTACCAGAGATATGTAGAGTACACAATGTGTACTGCTGTCTGTGCCATGGGCCATCAACCAGAGAAGGGATGGATGGTGTGTCTGTGAAATATGGGGTGGGTGACGGGTAATGTAATAATTCACCAAGGGGAGACTGGGTTGGATGTACAATAGGTGAACTGGAGGTGTACGAGGGAGCAGTGGGTGAATCAGAAAGGAAACCAAAGAACATACATTCACATCCGCAATACACCCTGACAGGCCATACTGCAGAACACAATCCCACAAACATATGAACATTAAAATGTGTGATGACAAAAGATTTTTGCTAGGAATAAACTTTTTTTTTCTTTTGACTGTTACGTGACTTTCATGTATGTTAAAGTGTGTTTCTTTTATTACTTTTAGTGCAAGCATCTATATTTTTAAGGTTCACTCTGATTTTTTACTGATTTTATAGATTTATTTATTTTATTGTGGGGCTGGGACAGGCGTGTGTTATACTTATTGTGTTTTTCTGGTGAATATACTACTTTTTTGATTCTTGCCATTTACTATTTGCTGGACTTCAGCCTCACTTCCTTAGTTTTTTCCTTCCTCTGGTTTTAAAAAGAGTATTTCCAGACAGTCTTTGCCTGTTTAGCAGACTGCTGCTTTGCTTCTGCCAGGGATAGGTGCCCCTGTAGTGGCAATATCTGGTTCTTCAGGGATACTGCAGTGATCAAAATTGACCATTTTCAGGCTTTGCCCTGGTAAAATACAAAACATTTCACACAAAAGAAAGAAAAATCTAAGTAATAACAAGAGTATTTCGGACTAATTGCGTAGAAAAAAACTGTGTATACATTTTAATGAACCAGTGCAATGCAGTGTACAATCAAGCAGAGTGTAATGCACAATAGTTTCTAAAGTGGGTCAGTTGTCAATCAGTCTTGAAAAAGAGACTAGAAAAGGGGAGAGGTTAGGTGATATGTTGTATGTTGATGCAGGAGCATTTAGCTTGAATGAATAAGCGCTGTTTGAGTTGCATTTTGAATCTGGAATAAGTATTGATTTCCTTAATATCGATGAGAAGATTTTACCAAAGAGTAGTGGCTTAAGAGGTGAAAGCATGTACAGAGTTGGGGAGTTTGGTTCTAGGGGGAATGAAAGTTAGTGTGACTTGTGAGTAGGGTTTGGGTTGTATGAAGGGTTTTTTTCCATAAAGCCTAGCTACAAGGGGAGTAAATTTGTGGAGTTGGAGTAGTTTGTAGAGTTGAGATCCTAAAAATAGGTTAGATCTTTGATTTGGGTAGCTGTTTGGCTTTTTCTAGGGTGATACACTGTTCACAGAGAGGCAAGTTTGTAATGAATCCGCAGATACAGTTAGTGATAGTCTGGAGTGTGGCAGTGGTCTTCATGGAGGCAGATGCAAAAATTGGGAACCCATATTCAAGCTGAGAGAAGAGAACTCTTTTGCAATAGCTGCTCTGGCTTGTTGTGATAGACAAGGGGATAAAAAAAAAATCTTCCTTTGGTTCTGTTGGTTTAGTCCCTTCAACTCCCATGGACTGGGCATTAGACAAGTCCTCTGCAGTTGTTGGAACATCCTTGGTGGGCATGGGAGAATCACTCTTGTCCATCTGTGAGGAAGGAACGGACAGTGCTTCTCTGCCTAGCCGGACTAAGGTGGCTATTCCCCAGTAAGATGTTTCTGACATAACTGTCTGCTTCTGTGGATATTCTTGTCAAAAGAAGTGGAAAGTTAAACAAACATTTATTGTTTCCTGTGTTTGTTACTTTAGACTGGGAAGAGTCACTGGGCTTAGCTTGGGCTCTTGCCCTTCTCATTCTGGATCTTTTGGTAAGATAAGTGGGAATTCTTCAGTTTCTGAAGATTCACAGTGGGAATAGATTCTTTCAACACTATCAGAATTGGCCATCTGAGGAAAAAGAGTATTTCTTCTAATTTTCTTTTTCTCTAACCATGTCTGTGATGAATCTTTTTTTTCCCCAGTGGAAAGAAAATGACATTCCAGTTTCTTTTCAGAAAAAAATACTATGATTTACTACAACTGGAGGATGTCTTTATTGGAGCCTGCAATATACCTGACAGCCATCCCTAAGAAGGCAGATCGATTTTAAGTTTCTCAGTCATACAAATACTTATTTTATAATTCCAGATCTGACCGTGCAGTGATTTTTGCTTGTCAAGTTATTCTGCATCTAAACTTTTGATAAATGCTAACCTCCCTGACAAGGATGGAAAAGCTTTTAATAGATTTGAGAAAAGAGCATATTCCTCTGCCGCTCTTGTATTAGTATTCTTAATTGTCAGTGGATGAGAGTAAGGTGGTCCACACAGCCTGTCTGGACCTTGCCAAGGCCTTTGACACCATCCCCACTCTGGAATTATAGATAGACTTACTAAGCTGGGCATTAATACCTACGTCACTCGATGGGTTGCCAACTGGCTTATTGACAGAACCCACACTGTAAAAGTAGCCGACTCCAAATCCAGCTCCAGACAAGTGGAGTACGTCAGGGTTCAGTCCTGGGACTGCTCTTGTTTGGCATCTACTTCTCTGAATTCTCTGAAGTACAGGCCAACACTAAGGGAGTCTGGCTAACAAAGTTTGTAGATGATTGCAAACTAGGAGCCATTATTGAATCCCCAAATTATGTGGATACTCTACTCTACAAAAGGGACTTACAGAAACAGATGCTTGGTGCCAGAGCCTTGGGCTCAAGCTCAATGCCAAGAAATGTATAGTTATCCCCTTTGGGGAAAAAACATGAATTACAACATAGGTGGCAGTACACTAAAGACCGAAAGTGTGATAAGAGACTTGGGGACACGGGTGGACAGTGGTCTCACCTTCGATAACCACATCGCCACAACAGTGAAGAAATCCTATGTGGTGCACCTCATCACTATGGGATTTTCATCCAGAAAAAAGGAGGTCATTGTCCCACTGTACTCATCCCTCATTAGACCCATTATAGAATACAATGCCCCGTTTGGTATGTACCACTCAAGACATCTGTAAAAACTGGAAAGGCCGCAGAAATACTCACTAAAAGAATCACCGGCCTAAAGCAGATGCCCTATGCTGACTGCCTTAAAAAAAACTCCAGCTATACTCTGTCTCATATTGTCTACTCACAGGCGATCTCTGCTTAACATACAAGGCCATGTCAAACCCAGAGCTGTTGGACATGCTACACTTAAAGAAATCCCAATCCCTCAGAGCCACACGCTGTAGGGATCTAAACCTTGTCATCACAATAAACAAAACGTGCTGGAGGGGGAATAGGTTCCTGACCCAGAGACACTCCAGACTCTGGAATAGACTGCCTATACATGTCAAGCAGAGAGCGCCTCTTTGGCCCTCTTCAACAGGAACCTTGACAATTGGATGGGAGAAAGGAAATTCACCCCGGGGATCATGTCAGTCGCCCTGCTAGACAGGGGTCCAGGGAAGTAAATACTGTGGGAAGAAATAGTCGGGGAATTGTTATGGCTAGGCTTGTATAGGCCCTAGGGCCGATAGCCTAATACCAACCTATGAACCTATGAACCTATACACATGTACAGAAATGTTACTGGCTCACACCCACATAATGGTCTGGCCTGAACTGGGCCATCCAACCCCAACACACCTGGATACATAATTGAATACCCATCATTCCCTCCACAGCACACCACCCCCCCCCCCTTGCTGAACATCCACTAAAACCACCCATACTCGGGCTGCTAGCTTAGCGCAGCCATATCTGCACATAGTGCCCCCTACCCACATCTAGTAGGCAGACTCACCCTACCCAGTCTCAGACTTGCAAACTAGGTATCCCATGCATGCATAACCCTACCACATTTTCAAATCGCCAGAAGAAAGGGGTTCGTCATCCACAATTTTTGGACATCCCTCATGGGATAAGTGTCTGTTTTCAAGATTAGACTTTGTGGCATAACACCATGTCCACACCCGTTGACATCAGGGCACAAGTCAGATTAGCAGTACTTGACCACAACCCTGCTCAGCCTCCACCTGGTGCTGCAGAATCTACAACCCAGGATTAAACACCTGACTGTGATGCACATCTCCCCACATGCATCATCGGTAATATATACCTTTCACATGTTCCCATGAAGCTTCCCCATAGCCATCTTCCAAATAGTACATGTCCACAAATTGTATACCCCGTCCAGGTTCCTCGCCGTAATGATGCACACAACCCCTGTATACAAACGGTACAGGTACCTCCTGTATGCAGTTGTTCATATACATGGCCATGTATAACTCCAGATATGTAGTCATAGATCTATAAATGTACATACTTATATTCGCATAGCTACACATCACACATACATGCATATAAGTAGTTGTCAAGTATGTGTCCTATTCATAAATATGTATACTTGCAAACGTATATATATGTCACTCAGAAACATATGAACAGTAACATGTACTATACATATGTACACCAACCGTCACATTTGTTACAAATACTGTGGAATGCTTGTAGTAAAGTCATATATCCTAATTACCATCCATACAGAATGCATCATGGATGGTTGAGTGGTAAAACCAGTGACTATGGTGTTCCTGTTCCCGGGTCCAAGCCATGCAAGGGCTGCTAATTTTATATGATGCCCAGAATAAAGGCAGTCGGATATAGGGTGATTAAGGTGCTTTAAAGCAGACGTAAGCATGTATGCGTGACAGTAAGTGGCGGTGATTCAACAGTATGGGAAATGTAAATAAGCATGTAGGTGTATATGCATGTGTATGTACAGAGAGATGATAGATAGATAGATAGATAGATAGATAGATAGATAGATAGATAGATAGATAGATAGATATCCATTAAGAAGGAACATGGTCACAATAAAGGAGTCATATTGAATGTGAAGGGAAAAAGCAGCGGAATCCCCCATAGTATTTAGAGCTGTCATATAAAGCTGCCCAGAGGTGAGCAAACCTTCTGTGTCTCCAACCACAGGTAAGATGCTAACAGTGGAACTAACTTTATCCACGTGCTAAGTCTGACTTTCAAACAAGTACAGGGCAGTCCCAGTCACCATTCGGACAAGCCGAAAACAAGAAGACTAATTGAACACCCTGACCATTATATTAACATATGTCTCAGGACTATAAGCTTGGGATGTCTGAATATACTTGGAGTAAGCCAACATACGAGATGTGTCTATTGTAGGGAGTGGCGCATGTGTAGTGGTGTGGTTTATTTCTGACCAGAGAATGGATTACTGCTGTGTTAGTGATGTTTTGCTGTGTTTGTTCTGGTAACTATGAACCATGGGTATACATGCAAATGAAGCAGCACAGCAATAGTGTAGTGGTTAGAGCATCCGCCTATCGAGCAGACATTGCCAGTTCAACTGCAGCACACACCATTTATGATGTGTAATCCGTATACAAGCATATCTTGCTAATTTTATGCTGTATAACGATATAATACCATTGAAATGTGAACTGGGGTGACGTATCACAGTAAGAATGCAGAAGCTGTTTGAGTGACGGGAAATGGCGGTTAAACGGAAAACCACTGCTGAAAACTGTTGTACTCACCCTTTGTCCAATGGCCCTTGTTTTGCCCAGCAACAAATAAACCGCCTCAGCCAGGCTCGATGCCAGGACCCTACACATCACAATCAATGTGATTTACCACTAAGCCATGGCAGTTATACCTAACTCTGATGTTATCACAAACATAGCAGACAGCACAGTCATTCAGCAGTATGATCAAAGTAATTAATCATGTAGATGTATATGCATGCATACGTACACATATACATATATATATATATATATATATATATATATATATCTACAGAATGAACATGGGCACAAGAAAGCATTCATAATGAATGTGAAGGAAAACAGCAGCGGAACACCCATATTATCTAGTGCTTCACATATCAAGCTGACCAGAAGTGAGCAAACCCCCTGCATCTCTAACCACAGGTAGGGTGCTAACAGTGGAACTAACACTGTCCACATGGTAAGTCTGACTTTCAAATGGGTACAGGGCAGTCCAATTCCCCAATCAGACAAGCCTAAAACCATATGAACACCCTGACCATCTATGAATGTATGTGCCGGGACTATAGGCTTGGGAAGTCAGAATATACTTGGAGTGAGTCAACATGCGGGATGGGTCCAGAGCAGTAGAGAATGGTGCATGTGTAGTGGTGCAGTTTTCCTAACTGGAGAATGGATGCCTGCTGTGTTAGTGACTTGTTGAGGCGTGTGTACGGATAACTATGAACCATGGGTATACATATAAATGCAGCAGCATACCAATAGTGTAGTGGTTAGAGCATCCGCCTAATGAACAGGCATTCATGGTTCAAGTTCGACTATAGCACATATCATTTTCCATGTGGAATGAATGTCGTCCTGCTGTAAAATCGACATAATATGTAAAAGTGAACTTGAGTATCGCATGGGATTTTTAAGCAGATCATTTCAATCATAGTGGTACTGTCATAATGAATAAGGCACAAGTAAGCACAAATAAGCGGCAGTAAACATATATAACAAACAGTAAGCATAAAGCAGTGCCCAGCATAGGAAATGTATATGAGTATGTACAGATGTAATATATATATATATATATATATATATATATATATATATATATATATATATATATATATATATATATATATATATATATATATATATATATATATACATATATATATATATATATATCTATATATATATATATATATATATATATATATATATATAAAACACACACACACACACACACACACACACACACACACACACACACATACATATATATATATATATATATATATATATATATATATATATATATATATATATGATGAATGAACGTCGTAACAATAAAGCATAGACAAGGGATGAGAAGGGAATCAACAGCAACTACAGTATCATAGAGTGCTGTCAGCGTATGCCATATCACGCTGGCCAGGAGTGAGCAAAGCACTGCTACTCACACCACAGGCAGGATATTACCAGTGGGAGTAACATAGTTGAATTGCTAAGTCCACTTTACACACAGACAGAGGGTAGTCCCTGCTCAGACTACCCAAAAATTATATAGGGCGAATAGCCCTCCGACCATTACACAAGCAAGGGCAGGTATGTTCAAAGACTAAATGGTGGGAGAGCCTAAGAATACACGAGGTGGGACAACATATGTGTAGGGCCCCTAACGCTCTGGAGAGGGCAATGTTTGGAGGTGTGTCATGGCTGCGATAACAAGTGGATAATGGAAGTTACTCATGTAAGTTGAACACGAGTGGGGTGGAGGAACTATGGGTATGAAGTTATGGATCTAGGCATGCCAGGGTTGGATGTCCCAGTTCTAATTGGACTGCCCTGTGGAGGTCAGTGAGTTTGTAATAGGTATATATGCATACACACATGCAGACATCAATATGTCGAAGTACATTCTCTGTAACACATGCATTCCATTTGTAGACATAAAGAATAGGAATGTGCACATACAAACATCGACAGTAGATGGAATAATAGGCTGTGCAGAAGAGGGACAGGACGAAACTGCTAGAATGCAGAGGCGTGTACAATGTCCAAAGTCAGTGCTGTGCTGACAATAATCAAATGTGAGGGCTTCCCCACACATGGAATCATTCCTGTGATCTGCCCACTACGACAACGCCAAGTACTAAACCGCTATAATTGTAAAAGAAATACGCTGAACATGTACATAATTAGGCTCCCATGTGTAACTTGTGCGATACCGCATAGTCATACATATTAATGAATTGTAGTGTCATGTTAAAAGGAGTAAGGATGTAATAAAGTATAAAGTCTAATCTTGCCATAAACACATGCGTGTTCCATGTGGGCACACCCAATAATTGCAAATAGTATTCCTTTGGTCGCTCACGTCACCAATGTTTGTGGACTAAATGCATGGGAGGTCTGAGGATAAGTGGAGTGAGTAAATTGATGGGATGGCTCTATAGGTGTAGGGTGTGGCCAGTGTGTAGTGATGTCGATACACAGCGAATCTGACAGAGAATGGATGACACCAGTGTTAGGTAGGCATTGGGGTGGGTTTGGGGAACCTGGAGCCATGGGTATATGGGTATATATGCATATGGAGCAGCACAGCAATAGTGCATTCGTTAGAGCAACCCCCTAATGAACAGACATTCTAGTACCGAATCACACTGTATCACATTCCAATTACCATTGGTAATCCGTACATGAACATATTGCGACATCTGTCTGCTGTATAACGTGCTAAATATCGATTACAAGATAACTGGAGTGAAGTGTTAGTGTCATAATGAATAAGGCACTAGTATGCAGGTGAAGCATATATAAACACCATTATGCATGTGTAAGTGCATATGCGCAGGGTATGTATTGGTTTACAGACACACACACACACACACACACACACACATATATATATATATATATATATATAATATATAAATATATATGCATATATGTATACACACACACACACACACATATATATATATATATATATATATATATATAGTTGCAGACATACATATACGTATATATATATATATATATATATATATATATATATATATATATATATATATATATATATATATATATATATATATTATATATATACATATATATATATATATATATATATATATATGTATATATATATATATACACATATATATATATATATATATATATATATATATATATATATATAGATATATACCATAAATTTGCTTCAGGAAAACCAAGCCGAGCAAACCACTGTGAAGCAATTGCAGAACTCAACTGGCTAGAATTCTCAAGCCATCTTTCATATACTCAACTAACACTAGCACATAAACTAATTTTCAGACCCCACCTCTGCCCAGCACTCCACTCAGTCGTACAATCCTACACTTAGATCCTCCCAGAAACAACTAATAAAGGTTATAAAACCAAACAAAAGAGCTGGACAAAGTCTATACTCTTGTAATATAGCCAAACTTTGGAACACATTACCCTCCCATATAACCCTAATGGAATCTTCAAAACTCTTTAAATCATCACTCAAACTACATTATCAAAATAATTTATCATGTCTCTGCACAACAATCAAACCCCCATAGCCTCCCTACCTCATCTTAAACGATCCCAAGTGACAATCACAACTTAACGCATTAAATATTGATATTCCCTCATGCTTTTTTTCCTTCTCCCTTTTCCCTACCTCTAGCTAAAATACCCTAGGTGACACTCAATTACCTCCATATATTTCTACCCCTTCACTGATTGACTTTCTCTTTCTTGCACCCAATCCCTCTAAGAATTTTTTACCTGAATATGGAACTATATATGTTCATCTAAACGTACTATATTAAATATACTACCACTTTTGGTACAAAAGGTACAAATGTTTTTTTTTTTTAATTCAAAATGTCTTTAGTATGTTCACTTTAAATGTGATATATTTGTATGTACATTATAATGTGCAAACACTTTTGTAATTTCTTAAACGTCAAAATGTTTTTATACTAAATGTTTTATACTGAATGTATTACCTGGAGCTTTTCTCCCCGGGCCTCCACTGAAAATGGGTCAATGGCCCAGTGGACTTTCCTGGTCAACATAAAATATATATATATATATATATATATATATATATATATATATATATATATATATATATATATATATATATATATATATATATATATAGTTGCAGACATACATATACGTATATATATATATATATATATATATATATATATATATACATACATAAATATATATATATATATATATATATATATATATATATGTGTGTGTGTGTGTGTGTGTGTGTGTGTGTGCGTAGATATACAGATATATACAGCTATGATAGGAAACAGCACACAGGAATGACATATGTTCACAGGCTATGCCAATGGAAGTGAGGAGCCCAGGCAACAAACATGACACACGCAGCATGTCCTTCCACCCCCCCCAACGTTGGACACGGGAAATATACACGCAATCAATGTAAAGTGTCCACTGCTCCCCAGACCACAGGCAGGATACAATCGGAGGGGGGTACACAGTGCACCCGTGGATTCTAATCATGGAACACAGACTGGAGCGTCCCTTGCGGGACACCCCAAAAGTTTTCCAAACCAAAAGAAGGTGATAGACCATCCATTTTGTCTATGGTGTATACAGACTCAGAATACAAGGGTGGGTAACCCTGATGACCCATGGGCCGAGAAAATTGTATGAAATCGGTCCCTTGAAGTGGAGAGTGGGCAGCGTGTAGTGGTGTGTCCAGAACAGACCAGGTCCCAGAGTAAGGATGGGTGCTGTTGAGGAGGTGTGGGTGGGGGAACTATGGGTAGCTACTTATGGGTCTAGGTGTGCAGGTGTTGGCTGATGTTGGCCAATATGGACAGCCCTAGGGATGCAAGCGAATGTGTTCATTGGGCAGAGGCGTCAACCAACGAGCAGCCACATCCACTGCGAGACCCACTAAAGCAAAGTGTAATCTATATGGCAAGGAATGGAATAACCAGATGTAGACATATATATGTAGAGCTATGTGTGTGTATATCTACCCATAGTGACATAGAGATATGCCTCTCCCTCACCGTAGTACGAATGTATACATACAGAGAAAGAATACAGATACATAGAATACAGATACATACCCACATATAAATATATACATATGCAGACAACCATAGACCCATATGTCATTAGATTTTTATATATATATATATATATATATATATATATATATATATATATATATATATATATATATATACAGCAAGATAATAAATATACATGTATGCATACATATGCAGATATATCTGTATATATTAATGTAAATATATATATATATATATATATATATATATATATATATATATATATATATATATATATATATATATATATATATATATATATATATGTTACAGTAAATATACAAATGTATATAGCTAAGATATGATACAGCAGTTACAAGTAACATATGTTCACAGGCCATGCATATGGTGGTGGGAGGTCCAATAAACAAACGTGTAACATGTAGCATCACCCCCCACCCCCCAAATAGGCCGGTGAGACATACAGACACACAATAAAGGTAAACACACCAGTGCTTCCCAGACCACCGGCAGGATACTACCAGTGGGAGAGACCTGCAAGGTCTACACTTGAAACACAGACATCGATGTCCCTTGCGGGACACCAAAAATTAATGATTGTAGCCAGTCCCGGTAATGATTTATCAAACCAGGCTGCAGATGTACACGGACCAGTAGGTTGTGCAAGCCTGATAACACATGGGTCGACATAATGTATGACATGTGTCCTGACATGGGGAGAGTAGGCAGTGTGTAGTGGTGTGTTTATACCCTACCTGCACCCACAGTAAGGATGAGTGCTGTAGAGGAGTGGCAGGTGGGGGAACTATGGGTATGCGATTATGGGCCTAGGTGTGCAGGTGTTGGCTGGCAGAGCCATATTAGGACTGCCCTGTGGATGTAAATAATATTCCGATGTGGGCATAGCTGACGCCCATACCTCCCAACCACTTAGAGCACATCCACTGGATAGTCCGTAAACTATTGGGGGAACACATAGGGACCATACCATTGAATTGTCCCAGATTACCAGGACGTCCCTGATTACGACTCAGAATCAAACTCTGTCCTACCTAAACCCTCCTAGAACTAGTGATATTAGGAGGAAAGGTGGTGGATTACACGTAATGAATAACAACAACAATTAAGAGTCATAAACAGCATGTACCTCAGACAGTGTGTATGAATACATATGCTCTGGGTCTGTCAATGTGTCAGGTTAATGGCACCAACATTTTAAATGTGTCCCTGTTGTTGTTATGCAGTGTCCCTGATTCAGTCTTCATTTTTCCCCATTTGTATGAGAGGTCTGATAGGGACAGAAAGCACATATTCGCTGACTACCTTAGAAAGATGATAGAATAATAGGTATGCGGTAGCATGACTCGGCTAACGGATGTGGGTCCCAAAACCCAATTACTCGTCTGTATTGAAGAGTCTCAGTTCCCATGTATCAGCCAGATGGGTGCAGATTGTAAGAGGAACACACAAATAATATGAATAAAACACTGGACAGGCCAACAATTCCGTACAGTCGAACGACATGCCGTCACCTAATGGGCAGCCATTCCTGATACTGTAGGCATGTAATCCGATGTAATAGGCATCACAAGGTAATATTGTGGTCCTCGCTCCCACCCAGGGGTGTGAGTGTCAGATGCAAGCACTAATGTTGGTGCATTTGCAAGTGCGGGAGCGAGCGGATGTAAGCCTGTTTGCGAGTATTGCACTGGTAAAGCAATGTAGAGGCTAACCGAGTGTAAGAAGCTGTAACCAGAGGTTAGCATTGCTTAACACCATGCAAACCCATGCACACCCACTCACAGCTGCTTTAATGTGCCTTACTCCCTCCATATCCAATGGCCTTGTTCTGCCCTGCAACAAAATAAATGGCCTCTGCAAGGCTCGGAACCAGGACCCTGCACACATAGCTAATGTGATTTACCAATATGCCATGGCAGATATACAGACATCGGACATTACCACAAACATATCATACAGCACAGTCATTCAACAGTATAGGAATGTATCCCATCATGTTGCTGTATATGTGAGTGTTTATGTCTAGCATATAGGTACATACATATATAGAGATATATCAGGAACATACCATGTGGCAACAAAGCATTACAAATGAATGAAAAGGGAAACACCAGCGATGCCTGTATTATGTAGTGGTGTTGTCCTATGTAATATCAAGACTCCCTCAGACAGACATGTGTCATTCATACACGCAAACAGTTGTACATTGTCTGTATACATCACTCTGTGCAAGTAATGTACATTAACACAACAGTACCTTCCCAATCATTATGTGAGAACAGTACTCTTGCAAGGTCCCACAATACTGTACAGTGACATGTACAAGTGTACCTGGTTTGGCAGGCACATGTTGTGTACACAGACTGTTATCCCTCGATATGCCAGTACTGGCCTGGTGTGGCAAAACCTGCTTATAGTCAGCAGGTCGACCCTGCACCTGCATTGATAGCATGATACAGGTATTCCCTGGTGTCAGTGGCATTGGTCCATACAGGGCACATGTGTACGGCATTGTATGGCTTCTGTGGATCACATTTGATGGCACCACATATGTTGCAGGCATCCAGTGAGGAACATAGTGAAGGCACATTGTCCACAATTATGTGCCTATTGTACCACTGTACAGGGTGCCATGTCCTCTGCAGCCCACTGCAATCACACCATGCCTACTATCTGTCATCAATGTGCATGGTACTAGCAACATAGCGGGATATCCTAGGCAAATGTGTTTGTGTATGACACATGGGTGCAGGACATATACCGGGTACTAGTAGGGTTGCATACTTTGTTCACCAGGCCTTTTGCCAGATGTAGGGGTATGGCTTGCCAACACAGTCCCATGGCTGACTGACATCTGTACTCCTCATGAGGTGGCCAATGTGTCATAAGATGGACACCATATAGGAAAACTACAAAATCCGCTCCCCAACATGTCCAGTGGTTAGACACTCACAGACATCTCCACACAGGCTGTGAAAGCCAAACACACACACTTGCCATGTCCTGTATTCGAACCCCTACCTCCTGTATCACACTGCAGCAATATGCATTTAGGGCATGCGCTACGGCAATTACTGGGTTACAGCACTCCTAGCGGTGTATTCCTAGGTGGGTGACAACAGCATGATTGACAAAGGTGGTCATGTGATTTGTACAGAGTGCATACGCTACAAAATATTGTACTTGTCTCATGCAGACAGACACACACACACACACACAGTTGGCAAGTCTGGGATTAGAACACCGATCTAACTACTTTATCACACTACAGCATTAAGCAGTTACAGAATGTGCTACCAAGATTACTTGGTCAGAACACTCCCAGAGGTGTATTTCTAGGTGGCTGACATCATCAGCCTTGCCAAAGTTGGGTATAGGAATTGTATGGAGTGTGAGTAGTCTAAAAGCATTATTCTGTCCTCAGGCAGATGGAGAGACACACACAAACCCCCCCCCACACACACACACACACACACACACACACACACACACACACACACACACACACACACACACACGCCAGTGGTGGGATCAGAACACCTGCCTATCTACAGATCACTATTACAATACTACATAGTTATGAGTCGTGCCACAGAGACTTCACATTTCAAGGCTGTCATTATGACCTTCTAGGAATGCGGACATCAACAGGGATGCTGGCAGTTAAGATGTACATACCTGTGAACCTGTGTGTTTAAAGTAGGAATCCATCCTGAACAGGAGTATTGCCTTCTGTGGAATGGACGACTACTATCACTATACAGGGTTACAATGGCCATGCCCATACACATAGAGGCACATAACAGACACAAGGTGTCATTGGGCATGCTCACACACTTAGTAGCACAGGGCTGTTCCGAATGCACTGTCTCCATCTACACAAGGTTATACTGGGCATGCTCATACACTTAGTAGCACAGGGCTGTTTGGGATGCACTCTGATTCTAAACAAGGAAGGCCACAGTGGTCATGCTATTACAGTTAGACATAAAGAACTAATTGTAATGGACTCTGGTGTTAGTAGTTGTCATTGTTAGCAGGAATGCTGCACTACATATATCTGACACCGGTCATCTACACAATGTCTGCTGCTGTCCGTCACCTTAGATGTACCATTCTATACCAAGCACAATACTACCACTCACAGTGATGTCTTGCTAGGAGTGGCAACTGCTTGACCAACACAATGAGCCAATGTCCTGCTGTAATTACGAGGTTGTCCAGTGTTTGTAATTCTGGGATGACATGACTGAAAGTAGACAAGCCTTTGTCACATATCACATGCATCCATGATTCAAGGGAGTGGGGATAATACCTAGGTCACATTCACCCATCTAGTGCCATTCCAAGTCAAATATCCTAAACACAGGATAATACCCTGACACCTAGAGGACAACTGCATTGTATGCTTATGCTAACCAGTGCTATAAATGTAGCGTTTGTAATCACAGCTGCTCACTGTAGATCCAACAATGGGGAATACTGACATATGTGCAGTGAGTAACACCTGGCTGAAGGCTCTGTAGTGCACAATATCACTACCACCATATACCTCAGAACCAGACATGTGGGCCATAACACAGGTACGGACCACTCCAGATGGTGGTGTCCCCACATACATAAAGGCCACTCACATGTACTGACCAGTACTCCCACAAAAGGCATCACAGATGAGTCAGGTGCAGATCACAGTGTTAAAAGCTGCATTCTAGAATGTAACCCTCAGACACCACCATGCCCTCGGACCACCAACACACATCCATACATGTGGTAGGACATATAATAGTACAACACCATGTGACCTTTGACCAGTGGACTGTACCTAGCTCTACATCAACTGTGCAGAGTACCCATGTACTGACACAGTTGCATCATGTGTTATGCAATGCAATAATACCACTGTTTGTAACCAGGTCATCTGTACACATACCAGGGTCCCTCGGTTATTTACAGCATTAACACATGACTGTTGCTGTACACCAGTAAACACCCTCATGTTTGGATATGACATGCATGTACCTGCCCTGGATATGTACATGCCACACACATACAACATATATGTAAACAGCATAGCTGTTGTTGTCCTTTGTGCAGACAGGTAGCTACAGCCATTACACACACGCACATGGAAGGTAGTTCCATGGCTGCTGAATGCTGACAGTACATAAGGTATGATATCAATGTTGACAGAGGTAACATTCCCTCTGTACTGGTCACCCATGACACCTACCATATCATACAACAGTCCATGTGTCATGTATGTCATTACACATGTTCACCAAATGCAATGCTTATAAACATGCCCAAATGACAGGAATGTAGGACTTACACACATGTACATGTAGTGGTGTGCATTCAGATACCATGCGTGTGCAGTTGCTGATGTTTGCAGGTGACATGTGTCTTAGTACATCATGCAGTTGCAATGCAACCTCAACATTGCCAACTGTATATGGTGATATGCTGAAAGTATGGTAAGATGTACTTCAGGTATGGACAGATGTGCGGACATAAGTAAGTGGTGGGGCATCTTTGCAGATGGATGTTTGCTGAGTACAGTTCACAGGTGTGTCATAAGCAGTTCTACAGTAACCTGTGTAACTGCAAAGCTATGGTTTTGTTAATTGAATGGAGAACACACACAACTTAGACAGTGGTCAGGGTTTCACCAAAGGTAAATCACTTGACACCTGTAACAGTTAAGACCTCCCGTGTGCATATATCAGCACAGTTGCCAAAGGAAGCATCAGTACACTTTGTAACGTGTGCAATACTGCTGTAAGTCTGTCATACGTATCATGAGATAGGCAGGTGTTTGATTCACAGTACTGGCATGTGTGGTTGTGTGTGTGTCCATATATGTCACATATGGTGGGGAATACATCTCAATTGTTACTCACTCTCCTGTACACTGTTGTAGACATCTGTACAGACTGCAATGTAGAAAGCAGGACATAGGCATTGGTGTGTATCTCACACATGTGAGGTATCTGTATGTGCGTGACATAGGTATATTCAATAGTGAATGCCACAGTGTGTGTGTGTGTGTGTGTGTGTGTGTGTGTGTGTGTGTGTGTGTGTGTGTGTGTGTGTGTGTGTATGTATGGCTGTCTGGTCCCTGGAGTGAGGATGTATGTTACCATAGTGAACTGATAAGACCCCTCCCCCATCCAGGTGATGCAATCTACTATCCCTGTTCATGTCCTCGATCTTAGGCCATACTGACTACCTGTACATGTGTAATCTCTGTGGCACGTCATGTAAGTGCTCAGTACTGTAATGATGATTTGCACATGGGCAGGGGTCCTCACCTCAACACTAGCAACTGTGTGTGTGTGTGTGTGTTACTGTGTTGGTGAATCCGTGAGTGTGTGGGTATGTTGCTGTGTCTCTGAACACATGTGTGCAAATACCTGAGTGTGTGGGTGTAGTTGTGTGTTCGCATCCTGTCATGGGAACATGTGTTACTGCTTCCCAATGAGGCATCACGCTTTCCACTGGCCTCTACCCTTGTCATCAGCTAGACTGCTCTCTTACCTTCCTAGTCTACCTAACTGTACCTGGGATGTCACCCAGTATGGATGTCACATCTCTAGCCACAGTAGCTTAATACACAGCTATCATGCTCTTGGATCAGTAGATGAGTAGACATGTTTGGGACTTTCTAACTGTGATGTGGAAGGTACAAAGTGCATGCTGGTATTTTCATACATACCTGTGAGTAGTCCACATTTACATATGGGACACTAACTGCAAACACTGACATCCACCGGCACATGCAATTAGACCTGAAGGAGGAAGGCAGAACATCAAGACCAACATGCAGTTACTGTTGTTACACATGACACATACTGTTAACAGTACAAAATGCATTCTAAACCTGTACTACATGGTATATCTGCTGCCTGTCAAACAGTACACAACAATTGTAATCTACACTTATCTTCCTAGTCTGTTCACCCTGTGCATCAGACCATATGAGCATGTCCCTGCACCAATGGTGTGGATGACAGGGATGCATCACAGGCATCATCATATGCACAGGATGATAATGTTTGCCAGAGGCCTAGGCTGCACCATTGGATGACATCATGTGTGTGGGTTAGGGCCTTTGATCTCATTAGGCGTGTGTGGATGTTATGCATGTGTGTGTTGCGGTGCCCTACGTATGTTTCCGGTGTGTGCGTGTATGTATGCACACAGTTTCTGGCATGTGTCTGGCCTACACAGGGGAACTATTGACAGCTGCAGACTGTACAGGCCAGGTTTTACAGTTCACGGTGTCCAGCCATGGCCACGGGACCTGTGCCTGCCAGAGGTTGCACAGGCACTACCAGGCAGAGGTGCAGATTGGGTACTGTCTGATGACACATGTCCACTGGAACCATGTCCTGTTGGGACCATCCAGGGCCATGTGCACATCGCCTGCTATGTCCTGGTGTGGACAGCACAGCACCAGCTCATTCACTTAGACCTGCAACAGGTGATGTAGCTGGCCTACATCCACGTGCCCAATGCCTCACTCCTACCAGATGTTCCAGCACAGACATCTTACACTCGCAGGTTGTCATGCCACGGTCAAGGACTCCAACCATGTCACCCAATCGTCTATCCAAAACATCAGCAAGCTGCTGTTGAGCATTTGCCATTGCCTGGATGTTGTTTAAAGATCGGACAGCAGCCCTCTGAAGCATCTGACCTTCTCTGTTGTGCCATTCAGCACGTGCCTGTGCTTCCATTACAGCCTGAAACATGCGTCTGGTGACACCAGCTGCTGCTCTTTGTCTTGCAGGGGCATGTTGGCCAGAGGTCCTCCTAGAGCAGCACTGGCCACATGCCTGTGTGGGGCATCACCAGTCAGTTGGCTGACACCATGGTGTACAGGCACACCTTGCATAGCCACCACACTTTCCTGTTCCAAGCTTCCACATGCCAACTGTCCTTCCTCTATGGCCACTGGTGATGGGATATGTGTTGGATTGAGAACTGTGTGCGGGGATGAGGGGGATATAAGTGGAATGGCAACCAATGACACAGACTCAGCCCCTGACAACCCTTCCTGTGCCTCAATCATACGTTCATCATCACTGCTAGAGTCTGTGGGGATACTAACATCAGATGGACCGCAGGAGGGAAACGCACCTACATCAACACCTGTGAGGGGCAGACAAGAACTGTACATTACCAGCTATACAATAGACACACACACACAGACACACACAGACACACGCTTTGGCACCCAACATGCATGTGATATGACAGAAGGCATGCAACATGCATGTGATATGGCAGACGGCAAGCAGCTCAGACAATAATAGTGGTAGTTATCATACATCCCTGGGTTGCACACAACAACATGCATGTGTCATAGCAGAAGACATGTACATTACACAATCATAGTAGTAGTTAGCATACATCCCTGTGTTACACCATGTAGACTAGCACAGGTCTACAGTACACCTGCCTGATGTGTGGCATATGACCTTGATAATCACATGTAGTATGACATGTGATCTGCTGACATGTGCAATGACATGCATACATGTTTAACACAATGATGTCCTGTCAAATATACAGTGAAGTAATGGTGTCCCAATGCAGGAATGTGTTATACTAACATGGTCCTTCCGCTGACGCAGTATTGTCTGTCTGCCCTACAGATATACTGCACATTTAGCTGATGTGCATGGCCATTTCAGGGAATCATGTGGCATCTCTATTGCTATACAGTGTGAGTTACAGACAGTTCATAGCCATGACTGTGTTCAGATACAATACATATATACTGTGGAATATGACCCACGTCACTCAGGTGTATACACACTAAACCATGATGTGGAACGTATGACACAGGTCACTGAAGGGTATAGGGATGACACCCCTGCACATCTGCAACAATATTGCTGCTGCCTGGCAACTATGGCCAGACATGGCAAACTCGTCGTTACACCATGTCCCACATGACATCTGTGTACCACACACACACACACACACACACACACACATGAGGAGCAAGGATGACAGTGATGTCCAACACCAGCAAGGGGAATGTACTGTATCTGTGGGCTGATGTGGTTGTCTGTGTATGTATGTGGATACTGTACAGGTGACTGCTGTCATGTCGTGACACATTCAAGATGTTCAACACATCTTATGTGGTGGATTGATGTCACGTCTACACAAGATGTGCACAGGCCTGTAGGATGTCTAGTGTTCTACATCTGCAATATAACCATTGCACAAAGGCCATAGTTGGACCATGTGGAGCCAATGTACGACAGGGTGTACACACAAGCACATCACGTCTACTGTGTGTGTTGCTTCATGTCTCTGGCCATCCTCCATGCCCATATGTGAACATGTGTTGGCCAAATGGTTGTGACAGGTGTCTATTTCACATGTCTGTGTTGTCCCATATGACATACACCCATAGATGTCATATGCTCCACTGACAACAGGGTTATGCAGACAAAGGTTGATATGTTTAGTATGTGGGATATATTTTTCAGGATAGTTAGGCAGTGTTGCAGCCAGCCCACTAGATGTCATGGACATGTCAGATAGCACATAACATTGTGTGACATTCATAGCAGGGGTATAATCCACACCGGTGAATCCTGTGGGTTGGCCATACTCCAGCTCACTGTGTAGTACTGTTGGTATTCCCCACATGTGTAGTTCTGATCTGTAGTACATGTCCCTACAGTGAACAACACCTCCACCATTGTATGCACAGCTGTCCACACATCTAGCAATGACAGTTTGTGAGGTTTCATGTCAGTGTTTCAAATAGTTTGCAAGTATTGCACATGAGTAGCCATTGCTCATACTCCATGTGGATGCTGTCTTGATGTGGGCATATCTGTTTGCCTGTACTGGTGTTCTTACCTATCAGCACATGCCTGGATGTGTCCACATTAATGCAGTCGACCTTGATGCTGTGTATATGTCACATATAAAGACTTACACTGCCTTAATGGACATGACCTGTGTCCCTGCAGACTTGCTCATGGAAGGTTTTACATGTATGTGTTTTGCCATATACATCTACACGGCACTGTACAGCAGTTCAACATCCTGCCATGTATCATCTGTGTTGCACATGTGATACACATGGGACACTGGCTAGCCTGATGGTATTTGCAGGGTTGGATATCAACTATAGCATGTAGGGTAAAACTCAGCTAGTAGGCTATATGCCCTGGGCCATGTATGAGCCTAGAATGAAAGGTTACCTAGCTGTAGCTGACATGCGGGTTTCTGGGGCCAGGTCAAGCAGTGCCACATAACTGATCCACAGGGTTAATTATATATTTACCATGCGGTCATCACACCATGTCTGAAAGAGGGGCAATGCAGCTTTGCTGGACAGGGATGCATAGTATGGCAGGAGTATGTAAAGTGTATGGGACAAGGATCTGTCCAGCATGTGGTGATCCTTGTACTAGGAAGGTGGATGTTCATGAAGTATGTGTTTGAGATCAGGATGTGTACGTGTAGCATGTCCAACATCACTTGGTTGGACATGGTTTTATTCAGGGTAGGCATCATGCTACATAGTGGAGATGGGGATTGGGAAGGCCGGTGTAGGCCATCTGAACATGGCCAATACCCCTTAAAGGAAATATGTGATCTGATATGGGTCACTTGAGTGTTGAGTATGGCTGAACAATGATTTCTATATTCATGGATGGCACCCGGTCATGATTAGGATTGCCACTTACGACTACCTGACAGGTGTGGTGACATAACTATCACAGGAAAGACAACTGTCCAGCTGCATCCCTTACACACAGTGTCCATTATGTTGACCACTGCCTAGGTGGTAGTTCATGGGTACAGGGTTATTAACATAGGGGTGACAATGCAATATGTAGCTGTCAGATTGTGGCCATATGTCATACACCTCACCCACAAAGCCCCTTCTGTATGTTGCCCGCAACACTCATTGAGTCAGCTATTGCTCCTAGGTCATAGTCATTCGCATACTTCAATAGGCAGATGCCTTCTGTTAGTCTGTGTGGTATAGACTACAATGAGGGGGAGTACAATGAATTAACCCTGTCTTACTGTAGCTGGCACTGGTGTGATGTGCATGTATTATTCAGACACCTTCTGTAGTGTTGGTTCTGCCAGCAGTCCAGTTGCAAAACACTCCTGTGACATAGGAATGTACATCTAGTATATTGAGTGTAGGTGGAACACAGTATTGCTGATGATGTCCTATGACCTGGCAAGGTTATGATATGATGTGTGAAATCAACCTTACTGTCATCTACATCTGTACTGCTGACATCAAATAAGTTGATCAAGGTTCATGGCCTTTCAGACCAGACTCAGCAGGGTAGTAGTGCAGTACTTCCCATTATCAGTGGTGTCTCCCCCTTTGTGGGTTGTGATAACTGTTGGTGTGCACCATTCGGTGTGTACACAGCCTGACATGAAGCTATGCTTTACATGATGTGTATGTGGAGAGAAAATTGTTTTGCCATATGTGTATGATACAACCTGGGATGTGGACAGGTCCCATGCAGCCTGAGTGCAGCTTGTACCTGCATAGTTGTGGTTACAGGGGCTCTGTAGTGTACATGGATATATGATTGTGTACCTCTTGGGGGGGCAGTGTGTTTATGTTATCCAAGACCCTATCTGGATTGCTTATTCATGCTCAGCACTTGTTCAGAACTTGTAAGCACTAAATAAGCTACTAATTACTGTAGCACTCAATCTTCCTCATTACCTGGAGGTAAACAGTTTTTGTACTTACTTTTCTCACTTGCTTAGTGAAAAACAGCTCTTGTACTCACTTTTCTCACTTATCTAGAGGAATATAGTTTTTTTATTCAGGCATTTCCAAGGGTCAGCTCCCAGTGTTCTCTCCTGTCTATCTGATGAATCTGGGCATCTTGAGGCAATGTAGAAATTGCCTCATGTGCACAGACAACCCTCTCCTCCTACCACCCAACACTACAACCTGTAAGAGATGCACTTATCTAGCCAAACTGGAGGAAAAGCTCTCTCCAACCAAGACTGAACTTGATAGTCTGTGGAAAAGGTAAACATTTGCACCACACCACATTCGTCACATAGTCTCACTAAATCTACACCACCAAAATCCACACATAGTAACACAAAAACATTCTCAGAGGCTCTCAATAATAATCTGTCTAAGTAACAGATACCTCCAAAGCAGAAATGCAAGCAGCCTCCATCCTCCAACAAAACCCAAATGACACATAGCCCACAGACTCAGTGTGCCACTCAACCACAGCCAATAAGCAAAACAATGTACCCAACACACTAGTCATAGGTGACTCTGTAGTCAGGCACACTGATGTTCCACTCACAAGGCTAAACAAGGAGAAGTTTACTGTCAGCTGCCTGTCAGGTGCCAGGATCCGCCACATAACCCACGCACTCCGGTCACTCCACAACAAGTACAAATATGACTCTGTCATTGTCCATGTTGGTGTGAATGACCTGAGATGTACCTCCCTGGACTACATGAAAAGAAACATGGAAGAGCTCTCCAATCTTGTAGCCCAAGCAGGTATGACCCGAGCCCTGAGTAGCATTCTGCCATTGCCCAGAATGATACCGCAGTACAAGGACAAAATGATTAACTTCAACAATTGGCTAAGCTTCTGGTGTCATTCTAAGGGGATGCAGTATCTGTCTGCTTGGGATGACATGGTTGACAGACCATGATGCTTTGCCACAGATGGCCTGCACCTGTTGCCCCTGGGATTCTGGATACTGGCTAAGGCTCTTGCTGCCCCTACAGTGCCTTTTTTATGTAAGGCTCAAATAACAAATTCACCACCATAACAGGAACAGGCAAGCAAAAATGGAGGATAATGCTACTCAATGCTAGAAGTCTAAATCTCAAAATGCACTCACTCGAGGCACTCCTTAAAATGGAGAACATCGATATCTGTGCAGTGATTGAGACCTGGTTCAAGGCTCCAGAGAGCACCCCTGCACTACTAGGCTATAACTCATACCACACTTTTCGGCCATGTAACCTGGACCAAAACACCAAAGGTGGAGGTGTGTCCATATTCATTAAGGATATCCACACCTCCAGGCTAGTTGTCTAGCACAATGCATCCGAGGTTATCCGAGTGCAACTAACTCTAGGCAAAACTGCAATCCAAATTGTAGCTTGCTACAGATCCCCCACCATGCTCCAGGATTCCCACTCCTCTTTTCTTGATGTACTGGAAAATATTAGGGTTCAACCAAACACCCTAATATTGGGCAACTTCAACTACCCCACCATTAACTGGGAAAACTACTTGTGTACCAACTCATTAGCTCAACGCTTTCTGGAATTCATAAACTCCAATGCCCTGGATCAACTTATCCACACTTCCACCAGGGGCAACAATATCCTAGACCTAGTCATTACCAACATGAGTGACCGGTGTTCCACACCTGAAGTCAACGCCTCGTTGGTCCGATCCGACCATAAGCTAATCACCCTTGATATCCACATCCCACCCCCCATTAAGGAAACCACAGTAAAATATTTCTCCAAAGCCAACTTCATGCTTCTTAAGACAGAAGTGGTGAACTTCATGACATCCATTCAGATGGACAATACAGTTACAACTGCTGAATCCTACACAAATGCACTCTATAAGCACTTACACAAGTGCATGGATTGTGCTATCCAAAACATAACCAAGACACTATCCTCCAAAAAAGGAAGCCAATCTGGTGATCCCCTGCCATAAACAAACTGTACGACAGAAGGAAGAAACTGTTGCAAAAGAGAGTACAATCCCATGAGTGGAGGAGCTCCCTGGTCAGCCTCAGTAAGAAGCCGAGATCCCTTATAAGATCCTCCAAAGCTAGCTATGAAAACAAAAGTGCCACTAATTCCAAGGACAACCACAAAGCATTCTTTAGCTATGTCAAGAATCTCGATGGCAACACCCAGATCTGCTCTGAGTTACAGCACAAAGGCACAAAAATTACAGAACCAACTGATATTGCCAACATCCTGGCAGATAGGTTCAGTGCTAACTTTACTCCCTTCTCACCCCCTAAAGGGCCTATATCTATACAGGAAGAATGCAGAGTCCCTGTAATCACAACTACGCAGGTAAAAGCTGCACTCTCTAAAGCCAAAAACACAACATCCATGGGACTGGACAACATCCTAGGCTGCGTTTTACATGAACTTCAGAATGAACTGGCTCCCCACTTAAACACCATGTTCAATAATAGCTTCGCATCAGACTTTGTGCCCCCTGAATGGCACACAGAAACAGTTATCCCACTCCACAAAGGTGGCGCCACAATGGACCATGGGAACTATTGCCCTATAAGCCTAACTAGCCCTGTCTGCAAAGCTATGGAGCACATCATCATGGATCTCATTCACAGAGACATTGGGTACCTCCAAACCATTGACCCCACCCAGTTTGGCTTTGTTAAGGGCAGACCATGCCTCCTAGACCTGGAGGACATCTTTGAGACAGTTACCAAGGCATTAGATGAGGGTAAGGAGGTCCACACAGCCTACCATGACCTCTCAAAGGCTTTCAACACCATTCCCCATTCTGGTATTATCGACATACCCATCCACCTGAACATTAATACCTACGTCACAAGATGGTTTGCAAAGTGGCTCACGGACAGAACCCACACAGTGAGAGTTGCATACCCTAGGTCTGACTGTAAACCATTTATAAGTGGCATCCCCCAGGGCTCAGTCCTAGGACCCCTTATGTTTGGTATATACTTCTCTGAGGTACAGGCAAGCACATGAGGACTTTAGCTGAAAAGGTTTGCAGATGACTGCAAACTAGGGACCATAATTGGTTCCCCAGCTAATACAGACACCCTCCAGAAGGGTCTCACTGAGACAGATACCTGGTGTCAATATCATGGCCTCAAGCTGAATGCCAAAAAGTGCATAGTCATCCCCTTTGGATAAAACTAATTACCTATGGACTACCACATAGGTGGTAGACCCCTACATACAGAAAAGGTAATATGGGATCTGGGAACCCAAGTAGATAGCAATCTCTCCTTTGATAACCATATTGCCAAGGTGGTTATAATATCCTTCTACGTGGCCCCCCTAATCTCAAATGGGTTTGCATCCAGAACAAAGGAGGCCATTGTGCCTCTCTACTCATGACTTATTAGACCCATTAAAGAATATTTTATTTTATTTTTATTTTACATTTGTTGACCGGGATAGTCTGACTGGATGCATGTCCATTTTCAGCGGAGGCCAGGGGAGAAAAGCTCCAAGGGTAAGCAGATACAGTATTACATAATACCAGCATTACATATTGCAAACAGACTATTTACAGAGATTACATAAGTAAGCAAGTTAAACAAGTTCCACAGTTTACAGTTAATCCTGAGCACAAGTCAGGATTAAATTAAATTACACAGTAAACTGGTTAACAGATTTGTACACATTCTAGAGAGAGTTAGCAATACAACACCCCATTTGGGATGTACCTTACAAGACAATTGCAACAGCTTGAAAGACCACAAAAGTACCACACCAAGAGGATTACTGACCTCAAACAGATGACCTATGCATCCCATCTAAAGAAACTCCAGCTGTACTCGGTTGCATACCGCGTACTCAGAGGTGATCTCTTCTTGACATATAAGGCCCATGTCCAACCCAGTATTGATGGATATGCTCCACCTAAACAAAATTCCCTGAGAGTCACATGCTCTAGGGATATAAACCTTACCACAACAATAACTAGGACGTGCTGGAGGGATAGATTCCTGACCCGGAGACTACCCATGTTTTGGAACATGATTCCAATATACATCAGGCAGGGCCCCTCACTAGCACTCTTCAAGAGAAACCTTGACGGGTGGATGGGAGACAGACATGTACCCCTGGGATCACTGCAGTGGCTCTGCTGGACAGAGGTGCAGGGAACTAATGACTCTGCTGTTCAGAGGCACAGGGAACTAACCTAAGGGGGTAGCGGATGCCAACACACTCTAGCTAGGCTTATAAATGCCCTTGGGCAGACAGCCTAGTGCCTACCTATGAACCTATGAACCTATTACATGTCTTATGTGCATGGATAGTTAACTGGCTCTTCCATTTTACTTTGCTATCATGCTGATAAACTGTCGGGTGACTACAAGTCATATGTATCCTGTTATTGTGTATTGTAAATGCCAATAGACATAACTAATGTTTGCCTAACATAACAGTAACGCTATGTAAAATGTAATACATATCTGCCTACAGTACTGTACATTACACAGTTATTGGCACAATATCCTACAATGCAAATCATAATTGCACAGTAGGCCTACCTTCGACATGTTATTCTCAGTAATACACCCATACATATGCGTACTGTTACAATATATCAACATATACTATCCCCTGTTATAGCACATACTTGTTGGACCAACCCTGCCACTGACAGCGGCTGGAGAGGAACTGATGAGTTCAAAGCCCTTATATAGCATCCTTTGTGGTGTATGAGGTGTTTGTCTTGTGACCTACAGCAGTACACACATAAATACTACAAGCATTACTACGCTCAACAATACATCACTACAAGATAACTGTTTCCACTATATGCATTGCGTACACTTTAATTATTACAGAACAGGTATTACATACACAGACATACTGAGTGTTCTACATACCTTATTAATAACCCGAGGTGTCGTTGACTGTTATTTCAATATTTTTCAGTTTGTGTTTCAATCTTCTTTGTAATGTTCTGCTGGTATATACAGATGGTTTGAATGTGTGACAAGCCATCCTTTTATAGTTAAATATCAGTAACATGTGCTATCCTGACCACCAATTGGTGTTCCAAAGTAGTTAATTACATGCACATCAGCTGTGCAGCTACTCTATTAGCCAATACCATGGCAACAGTGGTGTACTCCACTTGGGCTTTGTCCCTTTGCCTTACTTTCGAGGAAGACAGCCTGGATGTGTTGTTTGTGATGTATTGCAACAGCTATATGGAGACACACAGAGATATATTAGCTTCATGACTCCCGTGAATTGTGTGTAATGCCTAGAAGATGTTGTTCTACATGTGAGTACAGCTGTTATATTTCAGAACATTGCTACTCATGCAGGGTTTGTTTGTACCTGATACTTATGCAGATGTTTCAGTCTGGCAAGGATGTTTGAGCAGCTCAAAGCTGTATAGCTATGCATATAATGTTAAGTGGTTTACAGTGTCCTCACCAGACATCTTTGGTTTGGTGTAAATGTGTATCATACTGTGCTGTTAATCAGTAATTGGTAACACTTCCTGGTGTACACACAACCCTCTGAAATGGGATTAGTGCAAACAAACCCTGTAACATCAGCAGCTGTTCCATTGTATAACAGCAACTATTTCACATAGGGCCATGTTAGTGTGTCTCTGACAAGGTATGTTAACGCTTCTGCAGAAGTCATACAGTGAGTGAATGATTTGTGATGTTATTACAGTATGTATTGTAATTGGTTTGGGTGTGGGGGAGATGTTGGCAGGCGTACATAGCAGATGCAGGTGTGTAGGAACTGCTTTTATACATATTCAATATGTGTGTGAGGGTTCCTTCCCTATTTGAACACCTATTCTTTAGTGGACTAATACTATGGTAATTGCAGGCTGATTCATTAAGGCACTGTTAAATGATTCCTGTATAGCATGCAGGTGATGTTAGTCCTTGAATCCTTTTGGCAATACATCGGAATGTAATAAAGTGTTGCTACACGAAAGCTTTCTGTGTATTTCTGTCATAGATATTTGCAGTCATTGGAGTTGTGTTGGTGACTGACCCTCTTTGGTTCATGCCCATAGCACATATTTGTAATAGTGTATAGGCATATACTCTCCATATCCTTTGTTCATATAGTTTGGTCATGGCGGAATGTGTGATTGCTATGGTCCATGTTATACTCATATATGAATACTTCAACTGCTGTATATGGGATACCTATGGAGTCCCGAATGCACACAATTCCGAAGCCCACAGTACCGGACCCAGTCTCCCAAACCCCACATTACCGAACACTCAAACTCGCGACAGTCAAACTCGCAAAAGTAACACAAACACAGAACACACACACGCACACACAGACACACTGCTACCCACCACATCCAAACAAACCATCCTACACTACGTATGAGCAGGTGGGCAAGCCCCCCTACACCCCCCATGTGGGTGGCTGCACCCCCCCCACACTCCCCCACTTTAATATTCAACATCTGAGATCGCACAAACAGACACACAAAGCAAACCCACACCCACACATTGCAGTCCCCCAGAAACACACAACACACTCAGAACACACAGTTACACACACTAAAGCCCTCAGAAACACACTTACACACAGTAACCTACCTGAACCGCAACACCAGAAGCACTAACTAAAATTCCCTTAACATCGGGATTTTAAAACTCCCGCTTCTGGTGTTTCGGTACTGTGGTCTTTCGGTCTTTAAGCCTCATGATTACGAGCGTCGGTATGTCAAGCATTCGGTATTTGGTAGGTATCGCATTTATATGTACCTCCATGGTTGTGTAGATGCTGTTAACTTATATATATATCTACATATATATGTATATCCCTATATAGCAACATACCTCTCTCTCTCTCTCTCTCTCTCTCTCTCTCTCTTTCCCGCTCTCTCTCTCTCTGTATGTTGAGTTTGATATCTATATATATATATATATATATATATATATATATATATATAGCATACACCTTTCATTGGGTACATGGCGGTTTGTCCTATTTCCACACAATCCTCCCTTTTGTGTATTAACCTGTCAGAATACACAACTGCTGTTGGTACATCTCAGGTAGCTTAGTGGTAGATTATTGTGAAGATTGTGTACATGGTTGCGTGTTCTAATCCTGGCAGTGGGCATTTTACCTCTCAGAGCAGGCACTGGTAGTGCAAGGGTGATTAACGCACATTTCAGTGGTTGTGAGTGGCTTTGCCTGTGATCTGCACAATGTTCAGCAAAGGTTAAACCTGTGTGGCGCTTGAATACACTTTGTGACACACAGAAGCATTCCAAATGGATAACTATTAATATTAACCTAATTCCCCATAGAAGCAATGGTTGCTGTGTATGTGGAGATTAGTGTGGGGGGATGCAGCCACCCACATGGGGGGTGTAGGGGGGCTTGCCCACCTGCTCATAAGTAGTGTAGGATGGTTTGTTTGGATGTGGTGGGTAGCAGTGTGTATGTGTGTGTGTGTGTGTGTGTGTGTGTGTGTGTTCTGTGTTTGTGTTACTTTTGCGAGTCATGTTTAAGCGGCATTTACCAGCAATAACCCGCAATAATCCACTAATATCTGCTTAAAAGTACTTTAATAACCTGCATCCAATATCCCTTATTCGGGACCTCAAAATGACATAACAGCCCTTGCAGATCTTGAAACCGGGACCATGAACACCACAGTCAGTGGCTTTACCACTGAGGCATCTGAGATATGTGCAACTTTTATGGTGTTTAGTATGTACAGTGTACTACGGCCATTCCTCACTACTGCAAACAAATGTGTAAGTCAGTTGGTGTACATATGTATGATACCTGTTAATGTTCATATGTTTGTTGAAGTCAGTGTTGCAATGTGACCTGACAGGGTGTATTATGGATGAAAATGGTTCTTGTTTTGTGTCCTTTTTCATTGTGCCCATACTCCATGTGTACCCCTCCAGTTCACATAATGAACATCTGACACAGGCCCTCCTTAATGTATATTCCATTAGCCAGTGGTCCTCCCCCACACTAATCTCCACATACACAGCAACCATTGCTTCTATGGGGAATTAGGTTAATATTAATAGTTATAATACCAGAGCTGCATATGTTTTGCTTACACTTCTATCCATTTGGAATGCTTCTGTGTGTCTCAAAGTGTGTTCATAGATGTTTATATATATATATATATATATATATATTTATATATATATATATATATATATATATATATATATATATATATTATAAACCACAGAAAGAGAGATAAACCCACTAGAAATCAAAAAAACACACCCTTGGAAGGCAGCTGTTCAAATTCCAGTATCCAAGTCAAGGTACAAACAAATAAAACAATGATAAAGTTGCAGTCAGAAGTTGTAGTCAAAAAATACAACAGAATAAAGCTAAATACTTTATTCCAACTGAGAACGTAAGCGCTTTCACGGAGTCCCCCTCCGCTTCATCAGACGTTATAAAAATAAGCTCTTACACAAGGTTTAAATAACAAAACTCCTCCTTAATTAGTAACAGGCATAATAGAAACAATATAGTTAAATGAAATTAAATGAATTATGCATTATTATATATTTTATTTATGATTATTTGCAGTTTGTATTATGTATTATATATTCATTAATATTTGTAAGCGAGGAAGTTGGATGTATTAATTTCATTTAACTATATTGTTTCTATTATGCCTGTTAGGAGAAGTTAACAAGTAATTAGATTTTGTATATCCATGCTTTTAGGTTCTTAAAGTTGTTTAAAGTTGTTAGTATGCAATTTTGCTTTAAGAAGAGTGCATTCTGATTAGATAATTGTTACTAATTAAGGAGGAGTTTTGTTATTTAAACCTTGTGTAAGAGCTTATTTTTATAACGTCTGATGAAGCGGAGGGGGACTCCGTGAAAGTGCTTACGTTCTCAGTTGGAATAAAGTATTTAGCTTTATTCTGTTGTATTTTTTGACTACAACTTCTGACTACAACTTTATCATTGTTTTATTCGTTTGTACCTTGACTTGGATACTGGAATTTGAACAGCTGCCTTCCAAGGGTGTGTTTTATATATATATATATATATATATATATATATATATATATATATAGCTATAGATGTTACTGTATATATATATATATATATATATATATATGTATATATACATATTTCTATGTATATGCACACATCAGTGACATGTATATATATATATATATATATATATATATATATATATATATATAGATATATATATATATATATATGTATATATATATATATATATATATATATATGTGTATATATATATATATATATATATATATATATATATATATATATGTGTGTGTATATATATATATATATATATATATATATATATATATATATATATATATATATATATATGTGTATATATATATATATATATATATATATAGATAGATAGATAGATATATTTAGTATTAATTTGTAACAGTTATACATATGTAGACTTGTATTTGTTGATTCACACATTACTGTACATTACAATGTACATATGTACACAAAGTGACTGTCCCATTTGTGGTCTGTAATGTGAAATGCCTGTAGTATAAGGTGTAGTCTAACGTCCACTTATCATGTATACCGATTAGATGACTTAGCGTTAGGTCCCATGACTATGGTGTGCATGGGCCAGGGTTCAACACCTGCGATGTATTAGACATGTTTTACTACAGAATAAGGCTAATTTAAGCAGTTATAAGCAGGTTTAAAGGTGTTTGTGCGACATTATACCAGCAGTTGTACACAGTTAAACAAACTTTACATCCTACAACCTGTGCACGCAAATATGTCCACTTCTGCTAACTACTCAGGATATATATATTTCAGTGACGTAACATCTCACTATGTGCTTACATAACATTACATTGTCTGTAAACTGTATTCTCCAGCACACATGGGTTTATGTGTGCTCCAAATGTTTATTATTCTGTGGAATACTACCTATATATGCAAGCTGTGGTTAAGGTATACTATGTAACATGTAAAACATCTCTGACTTTATGGAATTTGAACCACGACTGCACAGATATTATGCAAATGCTGTAGCCATTACATTATTGATATTAACGTTCCTTCTGCCCATTTCCTATGTCCATGAATCCTATGTGTAAGCTTGGCTACACAACAGGCGGAGCCACCCACACCGAGTGAGCTTCACAAAATACTGACATAACACATGAATTGGGAGACTAAACATTAACATCCTAACTACATTTGGCATAGCCCCTGACTGACACACTTCAGGGCAACCTTGATGTGAGACTGGCCAACAGTATATACACCCCTGGGATCATGTGTCCCAGAAACATACAGCCAGGGTGTGGGGGGGCCACTCCAGTTTTATAGCTGCAAGACCTGTTGGGGAAATTGAATGCTGTTGGGTTGTCATGTTAACATGCCCTTTTGAGATCACTTTGTGCCCCTATCACCCTACAGCACCCCAGTCTTCAACAGCTTCCAGCAACTCTGCCTGGAATCACTTCATTGGCTGTGTTTGACAGAAGCTCATTTACTTCATCAATGGTGCAGATAAAGCCACCACACTGTAGCTATGCTTCTAAATGACCTTGGGCAGATAGCCTACTACCTATCTGTGAACCTCTACAGTGCAGGCCATCTCCAACATCATATGTGATTATACAGAGTTTTCTGATCACAATATACAGTGTGAAATCACCATGTAGTCAGACAACAGTTAAGTACAGCAAGAGCATACAGACTACTGATACATAATCACTCTAAAAGCCTATTTTGGAAGCTAGTGGACTTGTATAGGTTTCAGGCTTTGTATTACTTATCAGTAGGTTACTTACAGGAAAGATGGGGCACAAACACAGATGGGAAACATGCCTGCAACAATGCCATACCAACTTGCATGTGTCAGCCTAAGGCTTTGGAATGCTGGGCAAGGCTATTGGCACCCCCATGGTGCCATTTTTAGGTAGGTCTCAGAGGTGAATCTCACCTCCATGAACTGCACAATAGCGGAATCAATGAGGGTTAGGCTACTCAACACCAGGGGTAGTACTCACAACATGCACGCACTCACAGCACCCCTCAGTATGGACAACATCTACATCTGTTCTGTGACTGGGACCTGTATAAGGCTCTTGTGAGCACACCGGCACTACCAGACTACAACCCATAACACACATTTCAGCCACTGAACATGGACTGGCACAGACATGGAGGAGGTGTATCCATATTCATCGGGGATACCTACACCTCCAAGTTAGTGGGGCAGCATGATACCTCTGTGATCATCCATGTGCAGCTAACATCAGCCATGATTGCAATGCAAACTGTGAGCTGCTAAAGATAACCCTCCATGACCCAAGAGCACCACTACAACTATCTGGAGACAGTGGTAAACATGACAGTCCTACTAGACACCCTTTTATTGGTCAGTGTCGGCTACCCTACACTTAACTGGATAACCTGCTCGAGTATTCACTTCCAGGCCCAGCACTTCCTGGGATTTATCACCTCATATGGCCTGTATCAGTTGGTAGATGGACTAACGAGAGGAGAAAACATACTAGAAGTGGTAATCACTGACATGTGCAACAGGTGCACTACAGCAGAGGTAAACTGGTCACTGTTTAGATCTGACCATGAACTATTCACTGATGATTTCCGCTCCCAACCATCTCCCCCACCCAAGGAACACACAGTGAATACCTTTCCTACAGCTAAATTCACAGTACTAATGACAGAGGTGGGAGGGTTCACAGCCCCCACGCTCAGGGATGACACTGCTCAAGATACAGACAGAATTACAAATGCACTCTATAAGCACCTACAAAGATGTATGGGTCATGCCATCAGTGGTAAACCAGGACTCGCTACTCCTACACAAGGACACCAGTCTGCTGAACCCCTGCAATATACAGGCTATACAACAGAAGTAGGATAGTAATCCAGAACAACAGCAAATCCAAAGACATGAAGACATCCATGACCAGTATTAGCAAGACACTTATGTTACTCATGTAATCATCCAAGGCTGACATCCACAGGTAAATAGGCATGGATTCGGAAGATGACCACAAAGGCTTCTTTGGCTATGTCAAGGATCTAAGCAGTAACACACAGATTTGCACTGTGCTAGTGCAATATTGCACTGAATATACTGACCCTACTGATATCACCAACACACTTGATGATACATTCAGTGCATTCAGTACAGGGCCCACAACAATACCCAAAATGTACAGTATCCCAGACAGGTGGTAATGGCCCTTTCAAATGGCATGACAGAGTGTCAATGCTGGCAGATGGTGTCCCAGACTGCATCCTGCAGACACTGCAAGACAAAGTGACTCCCCGCCTAATATAGCAATTCAACATCAGCCTCTACACAGGCTACATGCCCATGCAATGGCACATGGCAACAGCTATTCCACTCCACCAAGGTGGTGACACAACTGACCATGGTAACTACCACCCCATACGCCTGAGTAGCCTGATCTGCACGGCTATGGAGCGCATCCTCATGGCACTCATTAACATAGACAATGGTAACCTCCAGACACTTGACCCAACCCAGGTCAGCTTGACTGAGTGCAGATCATGCCTACTGAACCTGTTTAACATCTTACAGTCACCTAGATGTTAGGTGTGGGGTGTGGTAGTTCACACATACTACTTGGAGCTTTCCAAGGGTTTTGACACCATTCCCCACTCAGGTATTATTCCTACACTCATCCGCCAGTACATACACCCATACATCACAGGTTAATTTGCCAAAAAGCTTACACACAGAACCCACATGATAAGCCTAGCAGCCTCCAGGTCCAACTCTTGACCAGTCACAACTGATGTCCCACAGAACTCAGTCCTGGGACCCCTACTGTTTGCCATATACTTCTTAGAGGTACGGGCTAACACAGGTGGACTACAGCAGACCATGTTTGGTGATTACTGCAAACTGGGAGCCATAACTGACAGTCCAGCTGTCACAGACGTCCTTCAAGGGGCCTCACATAGACCAACACAGGGTGTCAGAGTCATGGCTTCCAGCTAAAGGCCACATACTGTATAGTCATTCCATTTTGGGAAACTACACACACGCATATTAACACATGAATGGCAGACACTATAATTTAGACGACGTAATGGGTATGTGGGAACTACATTAGATAGTGATCTCTCCTTTGACAATCATATCTGTGAAGTAGTTAGGACATCCATCTATGTAGGCCATCTGATTACTTAAGGGTTCGCATCTAAACAGACTGAGGTTATTGTGCCCCTGTACTCATCACTCATCAATCCCATCATGGAGTATGATAACCCATTTTGGATGTACCTCAGAAGACACATTCAACAGCTGGAAGGGCCACGAACATACCTCGCCAAGGGGAATAATGCCCTCAGACATGTGTCCGATGCTGCCAGACTGCATAAACTCTTGCATTACTCAGTGGCATCTTGTTTACTCAGAGATGATATTTGCTGGCCAACAAAGCCATGTCCAAGTCAGGCTTAATGGATATGCTCCACCTATGGGAATCCATGTCACAGTGAGCCACACACTGTAATGAGATACACCTTGCCACAACCATAACTGGAAGATGCTGGAGTGACAGATTCCTGTCATGGGTACTCACCATGCTTTGGAACTACATCCCTGATTACATTATATGGAGCTCCTCACTAACACTCCAGAGAATCCTTGCAGAGTGGGTAGGGAACAGTGGATACACCTCAGGGATCCCACAATTGGCTCTGCTCCACAGAGGGACAGTTAGTTTATCAATGGGGTGGCAACAGCAGACACATTTTGGCTAGGCTTATGAATGGCCTCAGGCAGTTAGGCAAGTACCTACCTATGTACCTATGAACCTGTACATATAGTATCGACACATGCTGATAGCTTAATTTACTGTTCAGGTATTGACTTACCTTGTGCCAATGGCAGTTGTGTGTACAATAGTTGAGGGCTGCCTATGTAGGATGCACACAGTAGACCACCTATACATGACAATTTACAAGTGGTCGTGTATGTGTGTGCCATCCATGTTTACTGTGTGTGCAGGTGGAGAAGGGTGTCATTCCATAGGTGCCTACACTGTCAGTGTGTGTGCTATACGTTCCCTCTTTGCCAAGGCATGGGCATACTGGGCACACCTCCGTCTGCCTACTGGGGCTGACACAGGGCGTTCGTGGTATGAGTCCCTCTGTGCCTGTGGGGCCCTTGGCAATGGTGGTGGGCTGTGAGGGCCTTCACCATTCTGTCCCTACTGCAGCTGTTTCTGCAGGATCATATTGTGTAGCATGGCACATACTATGAAGATGTGGGCACACATGCCTGGAGAGTACTACAAGGCTCCACCAGATATGTCCAAGCAATGGAACCGTGATTTCAGCATCCCAAACTCATGCTCTATGATGATTCTGGTTTATGCATGTGCCTCATTATGGCATTCTTGCATGGGTGTGTGTGCATTTCTGATGGGAGTCATCATCCACAGTTCCAGTGCATAGCCAGCATCCTCCACCAGGTGGTCATATGGGATGTCCCCCCGGCAAATACCTCCTACAGCTGTGAGGCATGCCAGATGTGGGAGTTGTGATAGCTTCCAGGGCTGCCAGCACACACATCCATGATAATGCCCTGGGCATTGCACATGACCTGGCAGTTGATGGAGTGGTATCCCTTGTGGTTTATGTATCTCCTACCCTGCTCACCGGGTGGTGACTTGATGTGTATGCGCGTGCAGTCTATTGCACCCAGTACCTCCGGGTAGTCTGCCACACAGTGGAAAAGATGCATATTGCTGGCCAACTCCTCCTGCATTTGGGGGAAGTATATGTGCTCATTGACATGTGGTAACATGGCATCCAGGAACTGGTGGAGTACCCTGCATGCTGATGCCTGTGAGTTCCCCATGATATCCCCAGTTGGCCTTTGAAAGTTACCTGTGGCTAGTATTCTCAAGCTTACACATACCTTTGTGTCCACTGGGATGGGTTCCCCTCTGTTATTTCTGGCTCTGAGGCATGGCCGGCACAGCTCAACAAGTTGCTGTATGATGTCCCTATCCACCCTGTAACGGTCTACTATCTCCAGATCATGTAGCCCCTGACAGGTTACCCTGGGTCTGAACACTCTTCTCCTCCTCCGGTGCCTGAGATCGTTGTCAGCATCATCCTCCACACCACCTTCAGTCTCCAACACATGCTGGTGAATCAAAGCTATGGCAGGCCCTAACATGTACATATTAAAAGTTCCCCGTCTGTATACACCAATGGTGCAGGGTGTCTGGAAATACAAAAGTGTGTGTGAGGTGCTTTCACACTTTATACTATTGTGCTATGGATGCTGCTGGTGTAATTGGGTGTGTATGTGCAATTCCATCTTCAGGGTATCTTTATTATGGGTTTTACAGCAGGTACTGCTATTGTGGGGCCTTTGGTGTTGAATTACGCTTGGCTGCCATGATTCATCTATTGTCCTTTACTTCACTTTTCAACCCGATTCCCCTCCCATTCTCAGGCATGCATCCATCTGCCGGCTTTCTTGTTTTGTACTTTCCCAACCCAGGATTGTGTTGCGAAATGTGTTATGTAGCTAATCTACTGCAAGTTTGCTTTGTTCTGCTGTGACAGTTCGCTTTTCTTTGCAGTACAGCACCTCCCCTTTCCTGTTCTGCAGGTAGCTGCTAGCAGCCTTGTTAGCTGATGTTTATGGCCCACTGTGGGTTCCTAGGTGTTAATTACTCATTTGTACTCCAATTACTATGCTGTAGCATTTCCTTATTTTCTTCCCGTATCCTTCCTGTTTCAGCTCTGGTGTGTGCTGCGCACAGCTGTTTACTGGGTTTCGAGTGCATTTTCATCCACGTTCACATGCACATTCGGTTAGCTTGTGTGCTCTCAGTTATGCAAAGCTATGGCTACTTCAGCACACCCCTATCCTGCGGCTTTGCTTAGCAACAGGCAAACTGGATTAGCAATGCTCCAGTATGCTTACAGCTAAGGTGGCACACCCCTCTCTTGATGTCATCTTTATCTCCAAGCCACACCTCGGTGTTGTACGGCTACACTGTGAGGTACATCCTTATGCCAGCGGGGATTTTGTGATTCAGTATTACTTGTCTCATTTGCATGGCATTGACTACTAATACCTAGTTACCGAGCAGAACACTATCACAGCCTCTTAGCAACCCTTGCGCCATGGTGTGGTGTAGAATGCGTGCCACTGACTATTATGGGGAATTCATGAAATGTGTTACATTGCAGTTTTATTACATATAAATACATTTTCATTGTGATCCCGATTGTGCACCGACGCACTGTGATTTTACTTCTCATTAGTGTGGGCATGACATTAAATGTTCTTTTTTATATGTTGTGCATGTTTTTTTATGCCAATGGCTATATATTTAGCCATTGGCATATATTAACAGTATAATATGTGAGTTTGGTCCACTGTCATGGCTCCAAATTTATGTTTGAAAAAATGTAAACCGTTTTTTTTTGGTTTACATTTCTGCATGCTTACACTACACCTGCACCACTTCCTGAATCGCTATATACCTTTATTTGCATGCTATGCTGCTGCACATGGGGTAATTAGCATAAATGCACCGGGAGCTATGCGGCTGTGGTGTACGCAGGTAGTGCAAGTAGAAACAGCTCGTACCTGAATTGCTCGGCGGCCATATTTGGTGTTAGATCGCCGACACTACGCCTGGGCCTGGCGCAAGCTTCATGAATCCCTGGGAGTGTTTCTCAAAGCATGGCACTGAATTATTTCCTACAACATTTTACCAAAGGGTGGCAAGGGAGATAAAATGTAGACTGAAGATGTGTGTCCCCCCATGTATTTTATCTATGCAAAAAATAATGTAACTGCAAGTGCCTGGTAGTTCACACAAGCACATACTGTTATCATCTAGAGTTATATAACTTTGCTTTAGTAAGACTTTTCAAAAGTTCTCTGCATACACCACTAGACAAATATGCCTTAGTATTTTGATTTGTAAAAACCCAGTATACATCAATATTGTAAAACACTTTTATATTAGGAGAGGGCCCTGATTCAGGTGTTATTATAAAGGACTTGTTTTTTTTTTTTATTTTGTCCTTGTAAAAGTGGGGCAATAAATAGGATACTCAAAGATACTTCCTGCTAAATATCAGAAAATTCCAGACCAGGATAATAACTTAAGTAAAGATTTGAGATTTAAAAGGCAGTAGTCAATATAACTTTTAGTTCATAATAATTAAAAGCAAGATTACTGTTGTGGAATGTTTTCCTTTTATTTCATGAGTTTAAAACTAAATATAAATTTTGGAATAGAATGTATATTTATTTTATAAGACTAAGAAGGAAATAACAATGAAAGTATTTGATTTCTTAACTTGCTATGAGCTTGAGCTCAAGAAAAGATAATTTATCAGTGTACATGTTATACAATAAGCTTAGTGAAAAGTGCTTTTCCTTGTCATGATTGAAACTTTCACAATTTGCTTACTTTTGCAATGGCAAATTAAATTAATGATCTTTGTTTTATTAAACAGATTTAACAACAGTTGGTATTTTCCATAAGATTAATATTTTTTGTGTGGTAAAACGTTTTAATGAAAATGTGCATACTCCACAGACATAGCCTCAATAGCCTCAGCATGTCTGTTTTTTCTTGTATTAAAGTATTCACAATGTGCAGTCTCTGGCTTAATTTTTTAGGTATTATAGTTCAGAGTTAGTACATGTTTCAGTTAAAAAAGAATAATTAGAAGAACTGTTGTTCATTTCTGTTGTATTGTGCAAATGTTGAAAAAATAAGTAGTCTGCCAACTGTTGGTCTATAACCATAAAGTAATTTTGAGGCAGTTATTAATA
This sequence comes from Protopterus annectens, assembly GCF_019279795.1. NCBI lineage: Eukaryota > Metazoa > Chordata > Ceratodontiformes > Protopteridae > Protopterus > Protopterus annectens. The sequence continues at coordinate 947,474,816 of NC_056732.1, forward strand.
AGCAGATGCTCGACATACAGCTAAAGATAATTCCCATAAGATTATCTTAGTTTTGCCAATAAACAAGTGACGCAGGTCTGAACTAGTATTCATTTTTTCCACTTCTGTTGAGACATAGATATGATTATGTAGGTCTAAAAGGTAAGACCACATCATCAATAAAACTGCATAAAAAGTGAACAGTGATGCCAGTAGCTGGAGAAGTGTCTTCATACTGGCTATAGACAGAAAGTCAAGTACCAAAGGGCCCCACACCAATGGTCCAATAATGGCTGGCCTTCTCTCATGCCAGTTTTGTTTACAGGAAGAAAAGACCACAACTAAACCAAGGTAACAACTATCTTTTATCTGTATTTGGGCATTGTGTAGTTAAAATAATTACATCTGATCACTGCCCTCCTAGTGTTGTCTAAAACGTTGGTCATAGTGTACATTGCAGAAGTGTTAATGATTCAATCATTGCAGATGTATTTTCATCTTTTGTATTGTAAAGTATTGAAAATTCACATGGATGTTCTGTATTTTTTTTTTGGGGGGGGGGGTTATGCTTGGTATAGTTTTCCTTTGGGAAAATGCTGCAAGTATTAGTTTCTGCATTTACTCTTGCAAAAGTGGGGGGATTGTACATTAACTAATCAGGCCACTATCAACAGAAATCAGAAACAATAGTGACATAATCAAATGTATGTAAATCATAAAACAGCTGGTACTATGCAGTGTTGAATGACAAGATACCAGCAATCCTTACCAAAAGTATTGCTTTTGAAAGTTCAAATCCATTCATCAGAGGAACATATGGGAGAAACAGACAAATGCAGGGTCAGTAAAACAGAACAGGAAACAGTCAGACATCTTGTTGCTGGGTTTGATACAATAATGGCAGAGGGCCTATATACTGAAAGGCATAATAATGTGACAAGACTTTTAAATCAGAGATTGTGCCAACATTACAATACTGAGAAGCATTGGAAACATGAGCCACAAAACATTATAAAGAATGGCAAAGTTTATATCACCCATTACCAACAGTTCAAAAATAGGTGTGAGAAAACCAGAAATAGTGGTCCACGAAAAGAAGACAAAAGTAGCACTGACCACTGAAATTGCTACACCTAGTGATTACAGTGTCTTACATACAGAGAGAGAGAGAGAGATACAGAGTTATAAAATACCAGGATTTGAAGGCAGAAATTAGGGCAATATGTAAGAAGCATACCCAGACAGTTCCAATAGTTGTAGGAGCAATGGGTCTCATAACAAAGAATTTCCAATCATATTTAGATATGTTAACAATCCATGCAACTCCATACAAATTGCAGGAGGAGTCATTTCTGGGCACGCTGCAGATGCTGCAAAGAGCACCTTTGGCAAACATGTAAGACTGAAACAATACTAATTTCATGAACTTTAATCAAATTTTGATTTCGGAATGGGGTCCATTCCTTTCATGGTATTAGAAACCAAAAAGACTTGGAGAAATTAAACCCAGTGTAAAGCCAGTTTAATGTAATCTTACTCAGCCGATAAAGGTATTTTCATTGTGATGGTTTACAGGTCACTAGTTGACTCATGAGTAATGGTTTACAGGTCACTACCTGATTCATGGGTTTTGTTCTGTCAAGTAGCTGTGGTCCTGTTCATATCCCAGGGCTCCATGTAAGATTTCTAGTCTTTGATTTTGGTACTCTGTGTAAGCCAATGTGAATAAAGTAACATATGCCAGAATTCATTTTGTGCACATGATTTATAAGGCTACAAACCTATACAATATGAATATTCTTCACAGATATGAGGTGTTCAGATTGCAGGCTTATCAATACAACCTCTAGTTAAAGTGAAACAAGGAACTACAGAAACTAGTTTTAAAGAAGTTACCACCTTTTACTTACTTAAGGGTATCCTCAAAATTCTTTAACAGCACCAGCTCGCATTTATTTTTAAAGAAAGCTGTACAGTTATATCAATTACTTTGAGGAAACTCTGCTTCCACTAGACAAATATGCCGACTCTAGTGTATAAAGCAGATACAGGGCAAGGACAACTAGAAACATTTTGTAACCAGAGTAAACTCATTATATTCTACAGAGTAGTCCATTTTGATTGCCATTTCAAATAACTTTAATTTTTTTCTGTGCCTTCATATTAGATCTTATTAAGCTTAGTTTTAATTAGTTTGGACTGTAAAGGAAACTTCCAGAAGATACATTAGTGCACCATGAACGTGTTATGAGCCAGCATGTATCACATTTATGACATCTAAAATCTAATTCTGGTGCAGATAATAGGGAAAAAATACTTTAATACCTCAGCAAGTAGTATTGTATTTATTTAACCCTTAAATATTGTAGAACAAAGATCTCATGACCATTGTACATATGTTCCTAGAATATTGCACTCAGAATCAGATGTTGCTGCTTTGGTAACAGTTTGAGAAGGATATTTTTGCTACATTTAAGTTCACTCCACACAAAAACAATACCTCATATTCAATATAGAAGAAATGCAGTGCAGTAGGGAAAAAAGCAAATTCTTCTAAGCTATTTCAGGAATGTTTAATTTGCCTTTGCTATTCAATTTGGTACAATTCTTGCAATAACACCAGTTTCATAAGCATGTGAATTATTATATTGTCCCATTTTGCTGTTTACCTCTGACTTACAAACAATAAAAAAATGGCATGTCTAAGTTTTCTTTCTAATTTAACTTGTTCTCTAGCAGAAAATGTGATACATTTTCTAGTGCTAGCCCAAAGATACATGAATCAGTGGTGCGTTAATATTCTCATCACTACAGATCCTTTGTAAGTAATTTGATTTTCTACATTTTCTCTGTTCAGCCATAACCTTTAACAACAAAATGATTCACAAAAAATGTATTCTTAAACAGGAAATGTCATGAATCTAAAGATGTGCTCAGAATGATAAAGTGAATAGCATTAGCAAATGTACTTTGCATCATAGCTCTGTTTTCAAATTCTCATGCAGACATACATGGAGTATTGTTCATATAGTAAATATGTACTAAGTGTTATTACTTTAATCAAAACTATGCCTGACTGACAATAAAAATGAAGAAAATATAAAAGGCCATCCATTCACCTAGAAATGAACAAGCTTAGAAATGCTCTGCATTATAAAAAGTATGGCTTCCAGTCAGCCCTACCATCAGGCTGATAAACTTCATTAACATTTAATGAATGAATATGTTCTTATGTCTCTACCGTTGTTTCAGCATTACCAGAATTTTCACTGATTATCTGAATTCTTTTCAGTTTAGACCAGATTACTTCACAGTCCATGCAGTGTCTCCCTGTGGATGTTATCAAGCAGAAATTTTGCATACTAAAATATTACTCCGGGATGCATACTGTCCCACCAGTAGGTCTCTTGTTCAGTCCAGTGTGTCGATATCTGCAATTGGTTCGTTAAGGTACATTTTGAAAATGAAGAAAGGATTAGTGTCACTTTTGTTGTCTAAAAGTCGCTGGCACGTTAATGTAAATGTCTTCTTCCTCATGTATTTGACTGGGTGATGTGCTAGTAATGGCGCCTTTATAATATCTTGTTCCTCCATAACTGTTCATGTGCTGCAATGATACAGAGAAATGTGGTTTACTATTAAAAACTGAGATAAAAAATGTAGATAACACCTCCATTCCATGTATTTCCTTTCAGTTCATCATTGAAGTATCTGCATGTCATTGCAAAACAATCACCTTATTCAGCTGCGTGGCAGATACACAAAGCACAATGCTGTTTCTTCTAAAATGTAACCATGCTACAATAATGCATACCAATCATGGGTGCCAGAACCATAGAACCAGGGGGAAGGGAAGCCCCCACTTTTACAGCTGCAAGACCTGTCGTAAAATATTAATGAAGTGGAGTTTTCACGCTAATGGATTCGGATGCGGACATTAAACTAACTAAACTAGCTGTTCTTGTTCTCTTATTGCTCTGTGTTACAGGAGTTATGCTGCTGATGTGCTGCCAGAGCCACAGTCATGCCAGTAAGGAGAGTTTTGTTCTTTTATTTGCAGGAGTTATGCTGCTCCCGTGTGTGTGTGTGTGTGTGTGTGTGTGTGTGTGTGTGTGTGTGTGTGTGTGTGTGTGTGTGTGTGTGTGTAAAATGCCCCAGTTAGGTATATCTGGTGGTTAGTGTTGCTCAGGCTCAAACAAGAGCCTGAATTCTTTACCCATGCCGCAACTTGTGATTCAGGCAGTTGAGTCCATAGCTCTCAACTGTCCAGATTTTCACAGAATATTTGGCTCATACTCTTGGTCTGTTCCTCTTAAAATTTGTGGTTTTCTGGCAAATCTGTGAGAATTGAATTCATTAAATAATGATAGCCCTTTAAGTTTCAGTCTTCCTATCTTTCAGGAAAGACATGGTAACACAAAACACTTTATTTTAGCAACTTTCTAAGATTATACAAGCAATATTTAAAATGTGTCCCTGGTTTTGGGCCCTTGCCCCCCACCACATACATTTTGGCTTTTTCCAGATTTCTTATGCTGCGAAGTTGAGAGATTTAGTTGAGTGTCAAGTGGATTTTACAAGGAGCTGAGATCTTCAAGGAAAGAGAAGTTTAGTGTTACTTATACTAAGTCACTTGCATTGTTAGTAGCACAACAGCTAGTATACTTGCTTTTGATGCAGAAGGCTATGGGTTCTACTCCCACAGTATGCAGATGGATCGCTGATACTGTAATGTGTTGTAGTTTAAAGGGAGTGGATGCTGCAGTCCTATGAATGTCCTACTTTGGAGGAGTTACCTAGTAACTGTGTTTTCGTTATCAGTTTGCCATCCATTCCCCATTGCAAAATGACTAGCTTATCATTTTTTAATGTAGTATAGGCAATTTATTCTTCAAGGGCAACATGCACTTTATTTGTAGATGAAACAATGAAATATAAAGTTATTTGCTAGCAGCAACCTCTTCATTAGTTACAGATGCCTTTAATGTGGAATTATTTAGATGACTTACTTCTGCAGAGATTTTGCATATTTACTGATATTGGTGGATTGTAATGACAGAAGTTTGAGTGGCCTTTTATGGTTGAAATTTTCTGAAATGGGTAGTTTTGTCATTATGTATTCATACATTTTGTTTCATTGCTTACTAGAAGACTGTTCCAAACTACAAATTTAAAACACATTCTGACAAGTGGTGCTGTATTATACAAGGAATATAATTTAATACAATCAGGAAGGTGAACCAAAGAATGCATACATGTATGCTTGCTCACAGGATGCAGAAGATCAAAATAGGGGAAGAGACCAGTCACCAATGGAGTCCCCCAGGGTTTGGTACTGAGACTTTTTCTGTTTGGCTTATACATCTCAAAAGTAGAATGAAATACCAAAGGGCTTTGGCCGACTAAGTTTGAGATGAATGCAAGCTAGGGGCAGTTATTGAATCCCCAAATGACTTAGCCATCATGTAGGAAGGTTTGTCCCAAACAACAACTGGTGCCAGAATCATGAATTGAAACTAAACTCCAAGAAATACATTATTGTTTCCTTTGGGAAGTCATCTACTCCAGGGAACTGCCAAACTGACAATGCTCTCTGAGAACTGACCCAGTTGATTGGCATTTGGGAACTTGTGTGTACAGTGACCTAACTTTTGACCAACATGTGCCCAGAGTTATAAGAAAATCTTTCTATATTGCACAGCTTATAAACAAATAGATTTTGACTAGATCAAGAGATGTTATTGTCCCCCTTTACAAAGCCCTCATTAGGTCAATCATTTTGTATAATGCCCACATTGGCATGTATCTGTCCAGTTCCTGAAATTCGTGATCAGCACTTGTTCAGAACTTGTAAGCACTAAATAACCTACTAATTACTACAGCACTCAACCTTCCTCATTACCTAGAGGAAAACAGTTTTGGTATTTACCTTCCTCACTTGCTTAGAGAAAAACAGCTCTTGTACTCACTTTCCTCACTTATCTAGAGGAAAATATTTTTTTATTCAGGCATGTCCAAGGGTCAGCTCCCAGTGTTCTCTCCTGTCTATCTGATGAATCTGGGCATCTTGGGGCAATGCAGAAATTGCCTCATGTACACAGACAACCCTCTCCTCCTACCACCCAACACTACAACCTGTGAGAGATGCACTTATCTAGCCAAACTGGAGGTAAAGCTCACTCCAATCAAGACTAAATTTGACAGTCAAGAGGAGAAGATAAACACTTGCACCACACCACACTCATCACATAGTCTCACTAAATCTACACCACCAAAATCCACACATAGAAACACAAAAACATTCATGGAGGCTCTCAGTAATAATCTGCTCAAGCAACAGAGACCTCCAAAGCAGAAATGCAAGCAACCTCCACCCCCCAACACAACCCAAATGGCACATAGCTCGCAGACTCAGTGTGCCACTCAACCACAGCCAATAAGGCAAAACAACGTACTCAACACACTAGTCATAGGTGACTCTATAGTCAGGCACAATGATGTCCCACTCACCAGGCTAAACAAGGAGAAGGTTACTGTCAGCTGCCTGTCGGGTGCCAGGATCTGCCACATAACCCACGCACTTAGGTCACTCCACAACAAGTACAAATATGACTCTGTCATTGTCCATGTTGGTGTGAACGACCTGAGATGTACCTCTCTGGACTACATGAAAAGAGACATGGAAGAGCTCTCCGATCTTGGAGCCCAGCAAGTTATGACCCTAGCCCTGAGTAGCATTCTGCCATCACCCAGAATGATGCCGCAGTGCAAGGACAAAATGATTGACTTCAACAATTGGATAAGCTTCTGGAGCCATTCTAAAGGGATCCAGTATCTGTCTGCCTGGGATGACATGGTCGACAGACCATGATGCTTTGCCAGAGATGGCCTGCACCTGTCACCCCTGGGATTCCGGATACTGGCTAAGGTTCTTGCCGCCCCTATAGTGCCTTTTTTAGGCAAGGTTCCATAGACAAATTCACCACCATAACAGGAACAGGCAAGCAAAAACTGAGGGTGATGCTACTCAATGCTAGAAGTCTAAATCTCAAAATGCACTCACTCAAGGCACTTCTTAAAATGGAGAAGATCGATATCTGTGCAGTGACTGAGACCTGGTTCAAGGCTCTAGAGAGCACCCCTGCACTACCAGGCTATAACTCATACCACACTTTTTGGCCATGTAACCTGGACCAGAACACCAAAGGCGGAGGTGTGTCCATATTCATTAAGGATATCCACACCTCCAGGCTAGTTGCTCAGCATAATGCAGCTGAGGTTATCCAAGTGCAACTAACTCTGGGCAAAACTGCAATCCAAATTGTAGCTTGGTACAGATCACCCACCATGCCCCAGGATACCCACTCCTTTTTTTTTGATGTACTGGAAAATATTAGGGTTCAGCCAAACATCCTAATAATGGGCGATTTCAACTACCCCACCATTAACTAGGAAAACTACTCATGTACCAACTCCTTCGCTCAACACTTTCTGGAATTCATAAATTCCAATGCCCTGGATCAACTTATGCATACCCCCACCAGGGGCAACAATATCCTAGATCTAGTCATTACCAACATAAGTGACCGGTGTTCCTCACCTGAAGTCAACGCCTCATTAGTCCGATCCAACCATAAACTAATTACCCTAGATATCCACATCCTGCCCCACACCCCATTAAGGAAACAATGGTAAAAAATGTCTCCAAAGCCAACTTCATGCTTCTTAAGACAGAAGTGGTGAACTTCATGACACCCATGCAGATGGACAATACAGTTACGACTACTGAATCCTACACAATTGCACTTTATAAGCACTTATATGAGTGCATGGACCGTGCTATCCCAAACAGAACCAAGACGCTATCCTCCAAAAAAAGGAAGCCAATCTGGTGGTCCCCTGCCATAAACAAACTGTACAACAGAAGGAAGAAACTGTTGCAAAAGAGAGTAAAATCCCATAAGTGGAGGAGCTCCCTGGTTAGCCTCAGAAAGAAGTTGCGATCCCTGATAAAATCCTCCAAGGCTAGTTATGAAAACAAAATCACCACTGATTCTAAAGACAACCACAAAGCATTCTATAGCTATGTCAAGAATCTCAATGGCAACACTCAAATCTGCTCTGAGTTACAGCACAATGGCACTAAATATACAGACCTAACTGATATTGCCAACATCCTGGCAGATAGGTTCAGTGCTAACTTTACCCCCCTCTCACCCCCTAAAGAGCCCATCTCTATACTGGAAGAATGCAAAGTTCCTGTAATCACGGCTGCACAGGTAAAAACCACAGTCTCCAAAGCCAAGAACGCAGCATCCATGGGACCAGACAACATCCCAGGCTGCGCTCTACATGAACTACAGAATGAGCTGGCACCTCACCTAAGTACCATGTCCAATCATAGCCTCACCTCAGGCTTTGTGCCTGCTGAATGGCACACAGTGACAGTTATCCCACTCCACAAGGGGGAAGCCACCACGACCCCGGGAACTACCGCCCCATTAGCCTGACAAGCCTAGTGTGCAAGGCCATGGAACATGTCATCATGGAACTTATTAACAAAGACATTGGTAATCTCCAAACTCTGGACCCCATCTAGTTCAGGTTTGTAAAAGGCAGATCATGTCTCCTAAACCTGATAGACTTCTTTGAAGCAGTCACCAAAGCCGTAGACAAGGGTAAGGTGGCTCATACAGCCTATCTACATCTTGCCAAGGCTTTCGACACCATCCTCCACTCTGGAATTATAGATAAACTCACTAAACTAGGTATAAATCCCTATGTCACAAGATGGGTTGCCAACTGGCTCACTGACAGAACCCACACTGTGAAAGTAGCAGACTGCAAATCCGACTTCAGACCAGTG